>NC_089793.1:2947823-2982823 GCF_040412425.1 Macrobrachium rosenbergii | reverse complement strand
TGCATTTGTGCTAAAAGAGACATCTGGTCGTTAAATGAAGCTGTACCCAAAGTTCCGAGGCTACGAATTTTCGCAAAAGAGACTCCAACTCCGGTCTGCAACGTCTGCTCCCGTCATAGCCATTTCACTCAACGTCGGAGAAAGAAGAGGAAGCAATTTATTGCTTCCGAACAATGGCCACTAGGGGTTCATTATACCACGGCGGTGTCTCATAAGAAGTTAAATGTTTGCTAGCGTGCTCAGGAGCAGTTGCAGAACAATCCCATTTCTATATGGAAGAGGAAAATGAGAATCGGTACCCACCCTCTGGTAAAAGTAAATAAAGCAGAGAAGTGAGTGGAACGTCATTTGAAGCATAAATAAAATGGATAAGAGCAATCAACCGGAGTTTACATAAATTCAAGTAGCACCATCTGTTGACTGCCCATTGTCTCCTTTGGTTAAAATCAGTTCCCGCTTGCAAAGGTATATATGAAAGCTTAATGTTGTGTATCGATAAAACTGTTAATGGAAGGGGTGTCAGTTCTCGTTAAGTTTAAATGAAAGAGTAAGTAGTCTTTATGGCATCTCGTGACCCACTTCGAGAGCACGATTGACTAAAGAGAGAGAGAGAGAGAGAGAGAGAGAGAGAGAGAGAGAGAGAGAGAGAGAGAGAGAGGGTGGAGTTTGGGAGCGAAATCCACGTTTGGGTACTTCCTCTTGTGTTCCCTCCCTCTCCTTCCCTCCCTCCCCCTTGCCACTCTTTCTCTTCCCCTTCCTCTCCTCCTCTCCCTCTTTGTTTCCTATTGATTTTATTGCAGATTGTTTATTGGTTTGTATTGCTTTAGTTAACACCACATTTTTCTTGTTTTGTATTTGCTAAAGTATAACACTGGGATGCTTGCTTTCGGATGAGAAATAATACTTTTATAGTCTCATGCGTGAGAGAGAGAGAGAGAGAGAGAGAGAGAGAGAGAGAGAGAGAGAGAGAATATTCAACCTGGATAACAGCTATAAAGATCTGAATAAACGATTCTTTTTTAAACCTTTGCTTGGCAAAGCCGTAAAAACAGTTTATGTATAATAACTTGTACTGTAAAACACACACACGCACACACACACAGACTATGCTATCTGGTAGTGATTTTCAAACCCTGAAGAAAAAAAATGTTCACAATTTACCAGTTAATAATGAACTAATGAATGAACTACAGTTGAAACTAATGGTGGATGAACTATAGTTCATTCAGAAATAATGGTTCCTGTATTAAAAAAACGCAAAACGAAACTCAGGAAGGAGCAAGCTTCACGCTACCCGCATACGCAGTAACAAATTACCATAGGCTAATTGCGTGCATTGTACGGAGGAAGCGAAGAAGAAGGTAGACTCACACTTCAGAACTTGGACTCACAAATACAGGGGCCGGCGTAATTCACAGCAAAGGCACGCAAATATACCGTGAATCTTATTCCAGTTTATTTTTTCCCATTTACAGTATTTCGGACAGATGTTAACGGTGCTCTGGAGCGCATAATGCTTCTTAGCTAGACTCATAGCAGTGCGTTCTGATCCTTTTGAGAGAACTGAAAGACTTTAAGAGAATTGGTGCTTCTCTGGTTTATTATTTAATTTTGCATGCCAAGAGCTACAGCTAGCTGGTCATTAGAAGGATTTTAATCCAGAAAAATGTGACCAGGGGAAAAGATAAAAAATGACAGTTAACTGATATAAACTTCAACCATGGAGTATATTACAGTGGGTTCGAACCCTTTTAAGGAGATCCTCATTTGTCCCCTTTGAATTTGCGAGGCTTTCTGAGGAAAGTGTCAAAACTGTTTGGAAAAAGAAGATAAGTGCTCATGCGTCTTTTACAGTACAGAGAATTCATGAGTTCCTTGTACTTACTAGTAAAAAGACACTTATATTAGCATTTACAGACTTGAATCGTTTTTAAAAGTGGTTTCCGTTGAATTAAAAACTACGAGAACAACTTAAGTTCAATAGTACTACATGCAATTTGCTCACCTATAACTACCAGTAATTTAATTTTATGCATTTGCTTACAATCGAGTGAAAATAGTAGCCTAATTACCCGTAAGCCACCTGCAATGAAATTATAGTTCGTGATTCTCCTTCCCTCCTTCCGCCAACCATATCCCATCTCCCACCCATCCCCAACACCGTCATTTCTAGTCAAGTCACCCCCATCTCCACCACCCAGCCAGCCCGCATGTCGTCTACTCTCGCTAGAACGTTATGCTTATCGGTTGAAATATTTCCCCAGTAGCTTTGTTCTCTTGCTTTGGATTTTTCCCCTTAAATTCAAACAGAGAAAGGAGGGGAATCTTTGTGTCAATATCGAGAGCTATGGCGGCTCTGCGCGACGTGGTTTTCATTTGTCATCTTCTGTGGGCGATCGTTCACTTCATGCTGTTGGGGAAATGAAAGGAAGTGAACTTCCTCGAGAAAGGTGGAAGCACCTTGAAGGAAGTTGTTCAAGAGTTATCTGAAAATGAGAGAAATATTTTAGCTTCAAAAAAATCAAGACACAAACATAGTATATTTAGTTGGTTACCACCAAGAACACACACACACAATATATATATATATATATATATATATAGTATATATATATATATATATATATATATATATATATATATATATATATATATAAATAATATATATAAATATATGCATGTATGTAACTTTCCTCATTAAAAATGGGTGTGCCATGGTATTGTCCCTCTGTTTATCAAAAAGGATTTTGGGATGAGGTTGCTAGTCCTACGCTCATTCTCCCTCACCTGTGACCAATAACAGTCGACTGACACTAGTAGGTCCTTGAAAGGTCATAATTTTTAACATATTCTTTTACAAGAAGAACCCGATTCCATCACCAGGTGAAAAGGGATCCCATTCCATTGACTATATTTGAATTATTCAGTAATGTCGATGCAAATTTCGCTATAGTTATTTTCCCCTCTCTTCCTTTTGCATTCTAGATGCCACCATTTCACTTTTCTCGATTCTCGTTCCTCTCGTTTTCACCCTTTCCCAATTCCCACCCGCTGGGCGAAGTCCCAATGCTCTACTCGGGGCACGGGCGGTAAGCGAATATGCGTAAGAAAGGCTTCGGTTTGAGAAGCGGAATATGCAGAAAGGGAGTTCGATCCCCTTCTCCGAGCACTTCCTGCTGGGAGCCAGATTTTCCCCGAGAGAGAGAGAGAGAGAGAGAGAGAGAGAGAGAGAGAGAGAGAGAGAGAGAAAGGGTCCGTCGCGGTCGATTCCAGTGCCAGGTTACCGATGCGCCTTTCATACCCGAACCCTTTCGTCTCCTTGGACGGACGGGAAACTTTATATCGCCTCTCGGAAAATAAGTCAAGAAATGCAGATTTATTCGGATTACGGGAGAAGCGGAGAGTGAAAATCGAGATTTTCGTTTCACGCTCGCGATTGCCTTCTGCAGGAGACACTCTACTGAAAGGCATCATTTGACTACGGTGGCAGTTTCTCTTATTTTTGTTAGCGGTGCGGTGGCGCCTTTAAACTTCAAGAAATTGTTTAAATGCATAAGTCTAAACCGACATTCTTTTGTCTCTGTTTATATATATATATATATATATATATATATATATATATATATATATATATATATATATATAATCGTCGACTTGTCATCATATTTTACTTAGCATCATATACTCTGAACGTTTAACAAAGTATGTGAAAATTATTCATTAAGAATAAAGGAAAATGTTATGAACTCATTTCCTGTAAATTGTAAGTGTATTATCATTACTCAGAGAGAGAGGAGAGAGAGAGAGAGAGAGAGAGAGAGAGAGAGAGAGAGAGAGAGAGAGAGAGGGAGAGCTTGACATTAAATTTGTACTATGATACTAATCATGGCGACAAACCTCTCATTTTCTACGGAAAAATAATCGCTACATCAACTACTGTTGCTGTAATAATAATAATAATAATAATAATAATAATAATAATAATAATAATAATAATAATAAATAATAATAATAATAATAATTTCGCAGTCAGCACTGTTGCAGTTGAGCAGTTATAAAATAGTAATAATGTTCATAATTGTTCTCAAGGTGATCTTGGGAGTGCCGTTACAAAGGCAATATACTAATGCAAAACCTGCACGACCAGTCGCGAACAGAGTTTCCGCGCTGTCGTCATTGACATTTCGTCCTGGCGGGGAATTTGGGGTATTATTTCATTTATGGACATTAATAATGTAGCGTATTTTAACTTAGTTCACTATGTTAAGGAAGTGTTTTGCAGTATTTCTGTATAATATTATCTGTCGCAAATGCCTAGTTCTTATAAAAATCAAGAAAAACGTTAGAGTTCACCTGAAAAGTTGAAGTCCAATGTTATTCTTTTACAGAGGGCAGCTCTGTGAATCTTCATTCTACTAGGTAGAAGCTGTAAATCTTATCTCTAGTAGGTGGTAAATTTATCTTCTCAATGCGCATAGAACCAATCTGTTTTGGTTGTTGGCTCCACCTTTCAACTTCTGTTATTGGAAGTAATTTTATGACGTCTTAATATTTGCCTTCTACACCAATCATCACTGAGTTTGTTCATTTGTTTATTTGTTATCGACAACCACTCAAATCACCTGTTTCATCTCTTTTGTCGCTTAACTCTTAATGATTTCAGCCAATAACAAACGTTTTTGAATTACGTAATACTTGACGTTTTGCCATTCGAAGACAGGTGCTTCAGGCCACTGTTTCGACAATTAGCCAATCTACAACTGCCATCTGCAAACATACCTGATTCTCTCCAAAATACTATGGTTTGGTTGGTCTCGTTAAAGAGATGATGACGTCAGTCACACTTTATGTAACTGGCTGTCAATTTATGACGTTTTCATTGTTAACCAATCAGAAAACAATAATTTTCTTTCCGCCATCAGTTTAAAGGTCTGGATAGTGAAATTCAGTTGTGTGACTCTTGTGAGCTCGATTATTTTTGGGTAATAGGCAAATATCATGGTAGTGCATATCCCGAACATGCCCATCCAGGTGCAGATATATTCAGTGACAGGTTAGGTCAGAAAATTTGGTTAGGTTAGTGCAAAACTACAATGTGACGTGCACAACTGGTCATATAGTGCATTTGTATGCCATTTCTCATGTAAAATTCTTGCTCCCTGGTTTCCCATTTCCAGTGTGTTTTTATGTATTTCGAATTCAGTGTATAGTGTTCCATTTTTATATGTTTGAGTGTTATATTTAGGTTTTTTTTCCATTTGCCCTGTTTTACTCTGTTTTGTCTCCCCACCCAAAACCCTTTCGGAGGTCCCCAGATTGTTATCTAGGGAGGGGTGGTGGAAGGATAAGTATTCATTTGCGATGGAAAATAAACCTCAAAATCATTCAAATCATCATAATACAACAGAAAACCTATATTTTATGTTGAAAACAATTAATGTCCATAAGCAAAATAATACAATTTTTCTTTTGGTTGTGTTTTCAATTCGTTGATGTTAAAAACCGTTAGCTAATTGGTAATTGTGTGATATTAAGTGCATTGCGGTGAGATACGTGTTGCTACAGAGGTTTGGTACTGAACTCTGCCGTGTCAAGGCTGTGAATCCGGACTGCTATCATCCTCCATGGTGAGTGTATAAGACGACGCTTGTTTATTATTTATCTTTGCAGTTGCCGTTTATTTTCCTTATTGTCCTAATTCAGGAGGGGCATTTTTTATATTTATGGGAAAGTATGAATACCAGCGTGTTCCTAGGTGCTGAAATACACAATGAATGATAGACCTAAGCTAGTCTTTCTTACGTGGGCCCAGTCTTAACCTCATCGAGGCACCTGTTTTCGATTAGGCTAAGATTAACTCACGTAGACTTGCTGTCAAAAGCTAGACATGTATTTCCCGTATATCTAAGGTAACGAATTTTATGATAATCAAAATTCTAGGTCTGTTATTGGTCTGTTAGCTTGTGAGTTCAACGTAGAATTGGCCAGGGGAACGTGGCTCCCGATTGTCGGGTTAGTATGCAGAGTTAAACAAACCGGCGTGATGTGAACAATCTTAGTAAAGTTAGGATGTTTTACGATGCAGTATTCCGTATTGCAATTTTTTTGGCTTTAGAATTGTTGTACTTTATATGATTGTGTTTTTTAATCGACTGGGATTGGTCTTTCAAACGTACACAGTCTTAGGTTTATGAGTGGCAGCTAACGTTCCGTAGGCTATAGCCTAAGTTATCCTTGCCAAAGGGAGTCAATATAATTTAGTAATTTGTAGTTTGGCTAACGGAAAAGCGTATTACGCTACCTAGTATGAAGAAAATCCGATAGAACCGAAACGAAACACTAATGTTTTTTAGTAGGCTAGATTTAGCAGATCGTACTAGGCCTGTGGGAACCAAATAAGACGAGATTGTAGTAGGCCAGTTGGTTGATAGAACCAAGTTGAGAGTTTGAAATGCATGAGAATCTCACTCAAAAATCGTAATTTCATGATTATTGAAAAAATGAACAAAGACTGAGGTAAACTCAGGCGTTGTAGCCTCAATGTTTATTGCATAATTCCAGCTCTGATTTTAATTTTGCTAGTGTTCGTTTAGTGTTACCATTTTGTTGTAAGAGGAATGACTTCAATATACGAATGCATATGTATAGTCTGAATATATATATTTGCATGTGTGTATCTTTCAGAGATGACCGTGTTTATTCATTTATTACAGCTCATGTTCATTTATTTTAAATGGCAAATGTATACATATGATACTTGCGTAACTAATTTTGCTGTTTGTTCAGTGAATATTTCATATTTGGTTAAAAGCCATTTTCCCAGGTTTTTAAGTATTCCGACTTGCCTCTTAACCCCGATGACAATCTTTTAAAATCTTTAACTTTGCTTACAGTCCTTTAGACATTTTTACACATTGTTTTTCAACACTAGTTGTGGTTCTAGGTTAGGTTAGGGTTAGGTGTGTGACTGGGTCCTATGTTGATGCTGATTGATTTTCAGGCTTTATCCCCTTATGCCTCCATAACTTGGTTATATAGGAAGGTTAATGTTATTAGGCTAATCACAGTCTTAGTCTCATGTACCTTCAAGATTTGTGGCAGTAATTGCAGTTCACAGCATTTTATATCGAACATATCAATTAGAGTGCTGATTCAGCGGAAATGGCGTGATCATCTGATTCACTCCTTTATTTCAGAATTAAAGTTAGTCCTCTCATATTTATTAGTTTGGAAATCAGTGCTGTGTATATTGCTCTGCTCGTTTACATGACAGCTTGGTGCAATGATTTTCCAAATATTTGGTCTATATTTTTACATTTAAAGTTACAGCACTGAGATTATTTGAGTGGAACCTTTGTCACAAGCTATAGCATTACGTGACTTAAATTTCACTTCACGTCTAGATTGAACCCAGTACTATTTGGTGAGGGACGAGAGGCCCCGGGTTCGATCCTCTGGTGAGAAAGAAATTAATTTCCATATTTTGTAAATCATTACGTATGTGTTTTCTGCCATTGCAAGAAAACATGATAGTTTTAAATCTATGGTTTTAACAACTGGCCTTGCTTAATCCTAACATAATACTTACATGAAGTTGAAGCAGTAATGAATCCAAAGAAAAGCAGTTAACTGCTTAGAAGAAAAAGACAAATAAAAAACATACAAGAACATTCCTCCCTTGCAGTTATGTCCACAATTACAGAATTTCCCTGCACAAGAGTAAAGGTCGTGGTTTTTCATAGTCGCATGGGATCGAAAGTGAGAGTCGTTTCCGTCATTGGCCGAGGAAGTGTTTGCCCTCCTCCTCCTCCTTCAAGTCCTCCTCCTCCTCCTCCTCCTCATTTCAAGGAGAAGGAAGTTCAAGGAACCTTGAGTGTGGGAACTCCAAACGGGATTTGTCCGGGGCCTCGTTTCCTCTTAGTACTACTTATTTCACCTCCGCGAGCGAAGGCAGGAGAAGATGATTATATATCTCAACGTCTGTCTGTTTTGGATATAAGGTAGCAATAAGATTTATATGGATGGATTTTATTTGTAAAATTTAGGAATGGGATTTAGTAAATTTCGATGAATCTGGATGAAAACGGTCCAGTAATTTTTTTTTAAAATCTCACACCTTGGGATTAGACTTTAACGTTATCACTCGAATCTTCACAAAATCGATTAGGCCTAATTCTGCGTACGAACTTGGTCAAAGCCTTTCTAACCTTTAATTCAAGATTTGATTCAGATGTATATATATATATATATATATATATATATATATATATATATATATATATATATAATGTTTTGTTAATCGTTTTTGAACAAGTGTCACGTGTGAGTTAAACAAATGACAGTGGCTGTCTTCCTAAATGACACTTTGGGAAAGGAAGTGTGGTGTGGTAACTGCAATTGTACTGAAACTACCGCCATGCTCATTCGTGTTCATTTTTCGTAAATAGGGATTGTCAGGTATGCAGATACACTAGAGTGGAAATTGCTTAAAGAGTTCAAAGGTTTTATGTACATATCACGTTGCTATCTTTCTATCTCGTTCAATCGGTTATATCAACGCGTGTATGCACGCGTGCAAGCTCACAGATGTTAAAAACTGAATTATTCAACATCTTTATATTTTATATGTCTTAAGGAGTCTTGTTGCAATGCTATTAGTAACTGTGAATTAAAATTTTTTTTCTGAGTTAGCGTTGTGGGTGGTTTTGTCCATGTTGGGGGGGGAGGGTGGGTGGGAAGGGTCAAAGAAGAATAAGGAGAGGTTGGGGGGTGGGGTGGCTGATATGAGTTTATACAGAATGGTGTGGTATTGGCAAATATACTCAAGAGATCATGATTCTCGGGCAGCGTCTAGATTAATGATGTATATTTTCGTTGTTTAAGGACTATAGAAGAGGTCTGTTCCATACACACACACACATATGTATATATACGGATACTTGATAATGAGGACTGTTTGTCCAAGAAAGCTTGTAACATTTTCTGATTAAATACTCCATTAGATACGGTACCATCCAGTTTGAATGAGGTCCTGTTAGTAATTCTACTAATGCACAGAACAATTGTGTATGTGATAAAGTTAATATATATATATATATATTTATATATATATATATATATATATATATATATATATATATATATATATATATATATATATATATATACATACACACACACATATATATATATATATATATATATATATATATATATATATATATATATATATATATATATATATATATATATATATATGTACACACACATATATATATATTCAGTATATATATATATATATATATATATATATATATATATATATATATATATATATATATATGTATGTATAGGGTCAATTCATACCTTTTAAGATGGACAGGATAACCGGTGCCACCACTCTCTGTCATTAACATAACTTATCCACATTTAACCTTTCCTCCAAAGTAAAAGTAAGTATAGCTTAGTTTTACCAGACCACTGAGCTGATTAACAGCTCTCCTAGGTCCCATAACCTGAAAACAAAAGGTATTTTTTCTTTGTAGGGCAACTGGCGTCCCTTGCCGATTTCCATAACATGAAAACAAAGTTTTTATTTTTAGTTTTCTGTAAAGAAAACTATTGAGATAGCTTTGTCTGTCCGCCCTCAGATCTTAAAACTTACATGGGATAGAGGGCTGCAAATTGGTATGTTGATCATCCACCCTCCAATCATCAAACATACTAAGTTGCAGCCCTCTAGCCTCAGTAGTTTTAATTTTATTTAATGTTAAAGTTAGCCTTGATCGTGCCTCTGGCACCGCAACAACACAGGCCACCACGGCCGGCTGAGAGTTTCATGGGCCGCGGCTCATGCAGCATTATACGCTGTACAGAAAACTCGATTTCGCCGAAGAAAATTCGGCGCATTTTTTACTTATTTTTTTAAAGGCAACTGGCGTTCCTAATAAACGTAAAAAAAGGTAAAAGTAAAGAGAGAAAGTGGAAAAAAAGTGAAGAAAAAGGCAAGGTAGAACGAACAACACCCTTGCCCCGGAGTCTGGGAATTTTTATGACGGAGATAAGGTCAGACTTAGTTAAAACCCCATCACACCCCGGGCCGATTACGGGTGAAAGGGAAGGGGGGAGGGGCGTTTTAGATCAACTTGCCCTTAAATGGTATATAACCGAGTAGGGTATATTCCTCCCCACCCCTTCCTCTTTCCCTATTCTTCTTTGGCCCTTCCCACCCCACCCCCTCCTGGTCAAAACCACCCACAACGCTAACTCATCCATTAGGACTCCTCTCCTGATAAAATGCTGGTACAAGAGTCCTATCTCTCCTTTTAGCTTTTGTCCACCCTTTCCACATATCTCGACTAAATCTGACAGAGGGAGAGAGTCTCTCTCTCTCTCTCTCTCTCTCTCTCTCTCTCTCTCTCTCTCTCTCTCTCTCTCTTATATATATATATATATATATATATATATATATATATATATATATATATATATATATGTATATATATATATATATATATATATATATATATATATATATGTATGTATATATATATATATATATATATATATATATATATATATATATATATATATATATATATATATATATTATGTTGATACTTACATAGGTATTCACAGTTAAAAGTCGAATATAAGGGTATTATTCTAGATCTCTTTATTGTGCTTTACTTTATATATCAGTTCAAACAACTAGAATGAATTAATTTCGGGACTTTGCCAAATTCTCGGCATTAATCGCGGAGAATAACATTTCATACATATTGTATGTAATAAACCATGTCCGTCATGGCAATGAAATTTCAAATTATGACATCCGACTCATGCTGTTGTAATAAATACCAAATTGATTTTTGATAAATATCTGCACTGTAGTTGACGTTATTAGTGAATGTGATAGTAATTTATGTTATTTTTTATAAGCAATCAACCTAAATCTGGAATCCTGGAATGTTACACTGAATGATGAATGTTACACTGACGTTGAGCAAAATGGGAATTTATTTTGATGTCCTGTAGGAATGTAAGGACATGAAAAGTATCTCAAGAGAAAAGGATGTACTTTTTTCATGATGATGATGATGATGATGATGATGATGGATTATTATTATTATTATTATTATTATTATTATTATTATTATTATTATTATTAAGAAGAAGAAGATGATGAAGAAGAATAAAAGTATCCAAGAGAAAAGGATATAGATTTTGGTATCATTATTATCACTGTGAAGAAGAAGAAGAAGAAAAGAAGAAGAAGAAGAAGAAGTATTTAAGAGAAAAGGATATAAATTTTTTTATCATCATTATTATTGTGGTGAAGAAGAAGAAGAAGAAGAAGAAGAAGAAGAAGAAGAAGAAGTATCCAAGAGGAAAGGATATGTTATTTTTATTATCATTATCATTTTGATGATGAAAAAGAAGAAGAAATATCCAAGAGGAAAGGATATAAGTATTTTTTTATTATCATCATTATCATTTTGAAGAAGAAGAAGAAGATAAGAATAAAGACTTATTCTCCAGGGTGTAAAGAACCCCCCGATAGAAACGGTGATAAAAAAAAGAAGGGGAAATGTTTTGAAGGAAGTTATTGGTAAAGGGATAGGATCGTAAAATCAGTGCAAAGTGGACGTGAGAATGTTTTTAAATGAGGAGAGGAAATAAGGGTTTCGGAGGAAGGAGAGCGATTTTGGCAGAAAGGGACGTCAGGGAAGATGGAGAGGAAAGGGAGAGAGAGAGAGAGAGAGAGAGAGAGAGAGAGAGAGAGAGAGGGGAGAGAGAAAAGAGTTTTTATTGTAAAGCACCATATATTTACTAGTATAATATATATATATATATATATATATATATATATATATATATATATATATATATATATATATATATATATATGTGTGTGTGTGTGTGTGTGTGTGTGTTATATACATATATATATATATAATGTGTATATGTATACAGTATATTTATACACAGGCATGTATCAAGAAAACAACTTTTTCGATACAATGTGAAATATAGGTATGTATATATAAACATTTGCATATATAAAGAAAATGGAGTAGTGGATATTTTTTAAATAAAAAAGTAACAGAACTAATTTTCCTTGAAAGCAGTTACAACTTGACTCAGTTCCAGTTCTTTGTTATGAATTAAACAGACGTGTAAAATACGATTTTTTGCACTTCACGAACATAATATAACTAGACTTCAAGCACCTTAATATTTATTGAATATAATTTTTATAATTTTCAGAAATCAAGAGAATAATTTTTTTTTCTCAGAGCGACACAGCTTGATTGAGTGATGTCTCTGTCTATGTTACTTCACATACAAAAATATAATTTATTAAATGGTGTAAATATATCGCCCAAAATGTTTTTATACATAACTCTTAAGACTGTTATTGCGCCTCCATTGTTTCTTTTATATTTACGTCTGAGTTCGTATTCAACCCATTCTTTGTTCTGTAGTTAAAATGTATGTATCAGTTTGATCCGGGAAAAGGGACGGAGATGCTATTCGTGAAAACATGAATATTCTCAACTTGTGTCGGTTGTAGGTTTGGTGTGTTATATAGTTTAAGCACATGTATGTATATATACAGTATGTATGCATATGTATATATAAATATATATATATATACATACATATATATATATATATATATATATATATATATATATATATATATATATATATATATATATATGTAGAAGCTACTGGTCACTTTTACCATAGACACATGTAATTCTAATTGCCTGATGCTCTCTTAACTTCTCGAATTCTTCGCTTTTTTGGAAGGAGAATTCGAAGTTAAGAGGCATTAGTAATATAGAATTACAGATATATATATATATATATATATATATATATATATATATATATATATATATATATATATATATATATATATATATATACACCTTATATTTTCCTCCCAGGCTTATCAATGGATTACCTCTAAACTCTTCAGGTCTAGTCAGAACGTCGGGCATTTGCGTGAGGCAGTACGCTTTAGGAGCTTCGGTGGGCTACCTTGCTTGTTTTGATTTTTTTAAAATATTATTTGATTTCTCATCAGGTCCTGAAATGGGTTACGTTGCTTTCTTAAGTAATGGAAGAGAGAGAGAGAGAGAGAGAGAGAGAGAGAGAGAGAGAGAGAGAGAGAGAGAGAGTTTGTCGGTAGCATTTACGAAATGTTAGAAATTAGTAGAAGATAGATTTATAAAAAAAATGGTTAGTGTTTAGCGCTTGGAGTGTCATCGCGCTTGGGTCCGAATATGTTACTTATTAATCAAGTGGTGTTTGTTTACCTGTCAAGGAAAAATATAAACTGGCAGGAATTATCGTGTTTTTATGTGGTTAATTTATTTATTGGTTTATTTTTGATTAGCTGTCGTCACACGCCCAAAGGTCAACGACGTCTTAAGTGGAAGATGAGGTAGTGGAAGAATGTATAAGGTAGGAAGATGCACCACGGGAGAAAGGTCACAATATCCGTTCAGAGAGAGAGAGAGAGAGAGAGAGAGAGAGAGAGAGAGAGAGAGAGAGAGGCTTTGGCTGACCCCGGGGCCATGATGTGGGTCGACCCGCTAGCTTCCTCAAAGTCTCTCTCTCTCTCTCTCTCTCTCTCTCTCTCTCTCTCATTGGGTATGGGAGTAATGCACCCTGAGCCAACACCACCACCACCGCCTGCTTTCTTTGCAAGCACAGCCAGCATGACTGTGTCCTTAAATGCAAATTTCTTACCGGCGTTCTCTTGTACACTCAAGTTGCGTCGTATCTTGTTTTCCTGTTCTCTTGAATTTCTTAATATTGAGGATTTTGTTTTTTTTTTTTTCTTCTTAGGCGTTGATGCATTTGCCTCGGAATAAGAGTTATGAAAAAATATTTATTTGAAGTGAATTTCAGGTCTGTTATTCCAAGAAAATCGTGTGATTTTAATGAATTTTTTTAAAAACTAGGTGATGTCTCACCTTACCCTGAAATAAGGACATGAAAAGGTTTTACGGGAAATATTTGCAAATCTGTCTTCTTCTTCTTCTTCTTCTTCTTCTTCTTTTTTTGTATAAACAGGAAGATAGTAAAAGATCAGAATGTCATTGAACTCTTACTTCTTCGTCAGATGCCGAGTGAAGAATCGACAGGATACAGTATATTATTTCATTCCCTTTTGTTTTCGTGTTTAAGACTTTATGTTTCCTTTGTTTTATGTTTCTGAAAGCGGTGTGTGTTATTTTTAGGTCACATTTTCTAAGCAGTGAAAATAAATCTGATAAGAAAAGAGACAAAGTCTGCTTGGCAGAAATGGGATTAGTATTAGTCGCAGATTTATGAAGCATCACCAATTAGACACATAAGAATTTTGATTAACAGGGAAACTAGTTTTAGAGGAAAGATAAATATGAAAAATATATGACGCAAGGTTGTCTTATTTATCTTGATTTAGTCTAATGTGAAAAAACACGCACACCCCCTAAGAATTTTGATTAATAGGGAACTAGTTTTAGGGGAAAGCTAAACGTGAAAAATTATGACGCGAGGTTGTATTTTTTATTTTGATAAAGCCTGAGCTGAAAAAAAAAACACACACACCCTTTCTATTTTCTTAGCTACCCTGAGTTGGTCTGAGAATTCAAAGGAGACGTATTTTAGAAAATAATTAAAAGAGGGATTACATTTTGTAAAACTTTTCTTAGTCATCCTGAGTTGGTCTGAGAATTCAAAGGAGACGTATTTTAGAAAATAATTAAAAGAGGGATTACATATTGTACAACTTTTCTTAGCCATCCCGAGTTAGTCTGAGAGTTCAAAGGAGACATATTTTATAAAATAAGTAAAAGAGGGATTACATATTGTACAACTTTTCTTAGCCATCCCGAGTTTGTCTGAGAGTTCAAAGGAGACCTATTTTATAAAATATTTAAAAGAGGGATTACATTTTGTACAACTTTTCTTAGTCATCCTGAGTTGGTCTGAGAGTTCAAAGGAGACATATTTTATAAAATAACTAAAAGAGGGATTACATTTTGTAGAACTTGTCGTAGCCATCCCGAGTTGGTCTGAAAGTTCAAAGGAGAATTTTAAAAAATAAGTAAAAGAGAGAATACATATTGTACAACAACAAAACAACTCTTAACGTATAAGGAACCAGTATTGAAGGCAAGAGACGCCGAGTTTAGATGAATTTCTTGAAAGAGAATCAAAACATTGTTTTTACTCGAACTCGAGTGAACTGGCAGTGTCCTGATAAAAACACGTTCCTACAGACGTTATCATCACCACCTTGCGTATACAGAACGTCTTCACCCGGTCCTTGGTAAACAACTTGAATAAATAATTTTGTCGGATGTTCATATCACCTTCACCTTCTTTCAGATATTATTTTGGTGTCTATTCTGTTGCTAGGTCGACGGTTCGAATCCTTAAGGGGTGGGAAAGGGGAGGTTATTGTATGTATGTATGTGTGTGTGTATATATATATATATATATATATATATATATACAGTAAATGGTGTGATAAGGTTGAAAGTGGTGAAAAAAAGGCACAGGTGAGAGAATTTATGTTCGAGGTGGTTTGGACATATGGGAAGAAAGGAAAACGGTAGGTCAGTACCAAAAAAGTGTGATCCGAAAGTGTTCTGAGGAGTGAGAGAAAAAAACACACACATTATATATATATATAGATATATATATATATATATATATATATATATATATATATATATATATATATATATATATATATATATATATATGACTATTTATCACATCACCGTGATTCATATACAATCAGAAAGCTACAAACGTCCTTTAATATCCGAATTCACTCTACCTCGGAAATAATATATTTTCATATGTTACCGAAGGGATAATAAGTCCACCGTCACCGTGAGGTCGACCAGCGACGGACACACTACAGTGCGTCACTGTCCGTTCTGATTCTGACCTCACGGACGGTGGACATATATCAACTTAAAACTCCCTTCGGCTGTATATAAAATATATTATTTCCAGGTAAAGTAATTGATATTAAAGACATTTGGTAGCTTTCTGATTATATATATATATATATATATATATATATATATATATATATATATATATATATATATAAATAATCCTCCTGTTAAATTTGTCAAGTATCTTTTCTCTTGTATACGTTGATATCTCGCTTGCATGCTGTTGTTAAACGGCTGTAACCTCGATTCATTAAACCGAGAGCTTAACGAACTCATTCAGTAGCTCGAGTCGCCTCTCACCAGATAAACCCGAGATTGTTTCTATTAAGCAAGTTCCCCGAGGCTGACCGTCCAAACTCCCAGAGTAACTGCACTGCAGTCGCTTGTCTGGGCCAGCGTCTCCTGTCTTGCAGACTTTGACTGGATTTGCGAGCGAGGCGACTCCGATGCCGCCGCTCTTGTTGATTTGGCGTTACGCCCGGTTCTTTAAAAGATGCAAGGTGCCCGAATGAGTCTGCCTCTCCTTTGCATAAAGTGAAGAAGAATGTCGGGAGTCAGATGAGGAAGTAAACAATCGCTCCGGTTCCAAGATCAGATGAGGGAGGTCGGGAGACGGCGTGCTCGCGTCGTTCGTGGGTGGCAAGTAGAATGTTGCTGAGTGTTGCAGCAAAACTTAGCGGTCTGGTGGAAGCGGCAGTAGACCCCGAGTAAGCATAGAATGGTGTACAGTTAGGACAAGGTTTAAAAGAAACTATGTCTTGACTTGTTCATGGAAATATTCCAGTAAAATGTTACTGAGCATTGCAAGAAAACTTAGCGGTCTGGTGAAAGGACATTGACGAAGAACGGAATAAAAAGGTTCGGTACTATCATGTAAAAAGCCTCGTCGCCTCTCGAAGAGGTGAATGGTATAGAGTCGAGAAATACTGAACCAGAAGGGGCATTCGCAGCTTAACAGGGGAAAGAAATAAACAGATTTTCCTCTCGAAGAGTGAAATGTATGAAAGAAGGGAAACTGAAGAGAGAGAGAGAGAGAGAGAGAGAGAGAGAGAGAGAGAGAGAGAGAGAGATCTTTTTTAAGTGGGGGAGGAGTGTCCTGTCTAGCTGCTCAGGCAGAGTTTTTTGTCGCTTGCCTGACCTTTGTGGATTTTATTATTCTGAAATTTATGGACAAGACCAACGCCGAGATAGCGAAGGCTTTATGAAAAGATTATCCAGGGAGATAAGTTATTTAAAATGGTTGAGTAGAGCAGCATTTTTCTGTCAAGTTGTTGAATTAATTCCATTGCCAGATGAATAGGCTATGTGTAAAATAAGTTTAACCCCAGAGTAACTTGCATGTACTACCACAATTTCCTTTTTTTTTGGGGTGGGGGTGTTGGGGGGGGAGGTGGTCAGAGGCCTGTGAAGGCGCTTGGTAGATTTCAGATTTGGCAGTTAGGGAAGGTTTGTTACTTGCAGGAGCGTATTTGAGTTAGCCTTATCTATCTTCATAGAGAAAAATCTATATCTCAGTCCATTGTATGAAGTGTCAGCTTATTTCGGTATACTCATTTCTGTCGCTCCTCTTCAGAAAAAAAGTTACTTAAATGGAATATTCTGTTGTTACCCCTGCGCTTCGGTGTACAGATAAGATTTAAACGCTGTTTTTCTTCGGATGAAAATAGTTTACCACGGAAAGAAAGGATAGTATAAAGGACAATAAAAAACAAGTGAAAATGTGCCGCAGTTTTTTCGGCGCAATCGAGTTTTCTGTACAGCCGCTACAGCGTATGATCAAGGCCACCGAAAATAGATCTATCTTTATGTGGTCTCACTGTATAATACTGTATGAGCCGCTGCCCATGAAACTTTAACCACGGCCCGATGGTGGCCTATCCTATGTCGTTTCCAGAAGCACGGTTATGGCTGACTTTAACCTTACATCAAATAAAAACTACTGAGGCCAGAGGGCTGCAATTTGGTATGTTTGATGATTGGAGGGTGGATGATCAACATACCAATTTGCAGCCCTCTAGCCTCAGTAGTTTTAAAGGTCTGAGGGCGGACAGAAAAAGTGCGGACGGACAGACAAAGCCGGCACAATAGTTTTCTTATACAGAAAACTAACGAGATGGTTTTCTTGCCGTCAAGGCGTCAATAACCTAGATGTTGTGACGCCAGTGTTAATAGCCACAAATCAATCAATCCATGCAGTCAAGTCGCCATGAATAGGAGTGGGTTATCCAGTGGTATATTTTTCACCCAAGTTCATTCAGATAAAAAACGGTCTTTTAAACGTTGAGATATCTTGTTACCACACGCAAACGCAAACACATACGGGTGAGAAAATTGTCTCTATGGCGGGTTTAATACAATGAAAAGGTTGAATTCCGTACTAAAAACAAATAAAAAATAAAAAAAAAAGAAGAAAGCGAAAGGTTGAAAAAAACCAAGAAAAGATGCGAAAGAGACTTTTGGTGAAAAATCCACCATTTAAGGTAAGGAACGACCTATATTTTTCACGCTTCGTACCCTGGGTGGTGGAGAGGTGAGCCCGCGACGCCTTAATTGGCCCCCCGGGGATTCCCCGAATCCTCTTCCGATATTACAGACGTCTTTATATGCCGAGGAGGGGGAGGAGGAGGACGATCTGAAGCCAACGGAAGGAAGAGAGAGAGAGAGAGAGAGAGAGAGAGAGAGAGGAGAATCTGGAAAAGGGAGTTCGAACCCTTTATGGATCTCGCCTCTTGATCCTTGATGGGGTTTTCGATTGTCGGAGGCTAAGGTGTTTGGTTAAGATAAATGGACGGGTGGGGGTCTCTGCGGCGCCATTGGCAATGAAGATTGGTTGGCAGAAAAAGTTTATTGATTGGTATGTGAAATTTTATTCATTATTAATCATGCACGTACTGCGTATGCGCATGTACTGTGTATGGGTCATAGCGTGTATGAGAATTGCGCTCGTATGATTCTCTAATGTTTTATGCGTTCTGAAGAGTTTCATGTGCCTGTTGCTTAATCTAGCTTCTTATGTGACAAGAGTTCTGTTATTAATGATGGATTTGTATTGATATACTGATTGATTGATATATTTATCTGTTTTGTATAACATTTCCTACTTTTCAAATAGGATTATGGCAGCTAAAATCCATTTGTCTGAAACTGCAACATTCAGTTTTCGGTTGTTGGACCAGATTAGGTTATTTTTTGTTAGTTGCCCTCCTCAATTTTCAAGTCTTGAACAACTTAGTTTTTCAGTTTTGAGACTGAAAAATAAAACAAACGAATAGGTTCATTACCTGGTACTTGCGTAAGTTCTTAGGCATCTGCCAGGGTGGGGCCTCTTTTTATTCCTTTTTCTTGTCGAGAATTTTAGTCATACTGCCCGTTGGTTGTAAATCGGAATTAATTCCAAAGCTCGGTAACGGGTGGTTTGAATATTTGATATGTTTGCAGTAACACTTGGTTTTTTAGTTTTCTGTAAAAGAAAACTATTATGCCGGCTATGTCTGTCCGTCCGCACTGTTTTCTTTCCTCACTTTTTCTGTCCGCCCTCGAATCTTAAAAAACTACTGAGATCAGAGGGCTGAAAATTGTTATGTTGATCTTCCACCCTCCAATAATCAAACATACCAAATTGCAGCCCTCTAGCCTCAGTAGTTTTTTTTATTTTATTTAAGGTTAAAGTTAGCCATAATCGTGCGTCTGGCAACGATATAGGCCAGGCCACCACCCAGCCCTGGTTAAAGTTTCATGGGTCGCGGCTCATACAAAGGTATACAGAGACCACCGAAAATAGATTTATCTTTCGGTGGTCTCGGTATAATGCTGTATGAGCCGCGTCTATGAAACTTTAACTACGGCCCTGTGGTGGCCTATCCTATGTCGTTGCCAGACGCACGATTATGGCTAACTTTAGCCTTAAATAAAATAAAAACTACTGAGGCTAGAGGGCCGCAATTTGGTATGTTTGATGACTGGAAGGTAGATGATCAGCATACCAATTTGCAGCCCTCGAGCCTCAGTAGTTTTTAAGATCTGAGGGCGGACAGAAAAGTGGAGACAGAAAAAACGGCAGACATAATAAAGTGCGGACGGACAGACAAAGCCGGCACAATAGTTTTCTTTTACAGAAAACTAAAATCGACAGATTTACACGGAACGCTCATTGAAACCTTCTAACATTTACTGAAACACACCGAAGTTATTCTGCAGAAGATGAACATCTATTTCAGCACCGCTGTGAATCCTGTCTCTCTGAAAGAAAATCCCAGACAGTGTATCATGCCATGAAAAGAAGTTGCTGGGGATCTGCATTCACGCGCTGTGTGGAATGAACTCCACAATTGTGTATACATTGAACCAATAACGACAGATCAAGCCTTGGCCGTCAGTAGGTTCGCAACTTTGCAAAATGCTGCGGGATCCACTTGCAGACAGAAGCACGTTCGTCTCCGTTTGGTAGAGCTGACTGAAAACGGTTAGCTTGCGATAACCTCCGGTATATAATATTCCTTTTCATATTTTGGTGGGGATAGCGTACGTTTCGTCTTCCTTTTGATAAAGCTAATATGAAAACAGTCGTCTTTTGATAACCTCCTGGTACATAATACAATATTCCTTTTCATTTTTTGATGAAGATAAAGTACATTTCGTCTTCCTTTTAGTAAAGCTGACTGAAAACAGTTATCTTCTGATGACCTCCAGTATATGATATCTTTCATTTTTTGATGAAGATAAAGTACATTTACATTTTCCTTTAGTAAAGCTGACTGCTAAGTCTGATAACTTCCGATTTATATTTTTTTTCATATTTTGATGGAGATAGCGTACATTTCGTCTTTCTTTTAGTAAAGCTGACAGGAAAACAGTTATGATGCTGATGACCCCAGTATGATATTTTTTCAAATATTTTTAGGAGAGAGATGTTACAGAGAGAGATTGAGTTCTGAGAGAGAGATATTTGTTTCTTGTGCAGAGAGAGAGGTCTTTCTCTTGTTAAAATCAGTTTTAAATGCTGATTGGTGGTTTTGGTCACAACATGTTTAGAGGAGAGAGAGAGAGAGAGAGAGAGAGAGAGAGAGAGAGAGAGAGAGAGAGAGAGAGAGAGAGAGAGGTTTCGTTTTAAAATCGGTTTTAAATCTGATTGGTTTTTGGTCGCCAAACGTGTTTATGGAGAGAGAGAGAGAGAGAGAGAGAGGAGAGAGAGAGAGAGAGAGAGATTTTAAAAATCAGTTTCAAGTCTGATTGGTTTTTGGTCACTAAACATGTTTATGGGAGAGAGAGAGAGAGAGAGAGAGAGAGAGAGAGAGAGAGAGAGAGGAGAGAGAGAGAGCGATCAAGGATTCAGTTTAATCCAGTTAAAAATCTGATTAGGTTTGGTCACAAATATGTTTATAGAGAGAGAGAGAGAGAGAGAGAGAGAGAGAGAGAGAGAGAGAGAAGAGGAATACAGTGGAGGTTTCAGTTCTGATTCAGTGTTAAATTTAATTCATTTATAATTGTAAAGTTTTTCCTAAAAAACATCGGCGTGACAATGTCTTTTTCACGGCTTATCTTTATTTCAATAACTGAAAGTAAATTTTTTTACTTATAGGTCTTAAAACTCCCAAGAGAAAATAAGACTAATTAAAGAAACAGTCTTATTTTTCCTTGAGTTTTGATTAGCCAGTAGCATGCTAATCCCGATTGGATGACGGTAATGAAGGAATAGATGTGGCTCCCTCCTCAGAATCTCCAGGGCGTGTCCAGCCAACGGCGCCCTATCCATTGATCTGACGCCAGTGTGCGCCACCCCTTCCCCAACCCCTACCCTTCCCTTTATCTCCTCTCTCTTCTCTCATCCATTCCCCTCCTATCTAGGCGATGAAAACAGTGTAGCTCTCTCCTAATCACAAAGACCATCTACTCTCCCCTTTGTCTGCAAAATTGTAAGTTGCAGCATCCTTATCGCAAGCGAGATCACGAGAGGCACCCGTAGGGAATCTTGGAATTAACCCTCCTCCCCGCCCCTATCCCCCCATCTTCCCTAAGCACCCTCCCCTCCTCCTCCCTTCCTCCTAGGGTTTAAGTTTGTATGCCCTTTCACTTGCCTGTTTAATTGACAGTGCTCTGTAAATTCTCGTTTTGTGTTTCTGCATTCTGAGTATTTGCAGATATTTTGTTTTTATGTTATTTCGAAGGGATTTGAAGTAGAGGTTGGTTATATGGAACCCGTCAAGGTTGATTGCTCAATTGTCCATTACTTAATTGTATGTGTTGTACTTTAATTTTGACTCTCTCTCTCTCTCTCTCTCTCTCTCTCTCACTCACACACATACGATTATGTGTCAGCCCATGGTAAAGTAATACAAAAATGCCAGTTCTTATTGATCAATTGCTCGATGCGAGAGTATTACATTGAAAGGGAAAGAGTTAAAATCGTAATAGGATAACTCCATGAGGAATATGAAGCCTATAATATCCTCTTTGGCCCCCCCCTTCATGATTAGGATAAAAATCCATATTTCCAGCGTGCGCATCTTAGCAACCACGCGAGTTCCAGTAAATCCCTTCCAGACTTGCCGCAAGTATCAGCAAGCAAAAAAAAAAAGAGTCTTGGGGAAGATACGCTTGCTGACAAGTTTTGTGGGTTAGAGCAGGCAAAATTGTTTGTTGTTGTTTATTTTTATATGTTTGCTTGCAATTTTTAGCATTGCATTGAAATTTTAAGTATGCTGAAATGTGGGTGGGACTTAAACGTGATTTTTGGGTAACAGAAATTTATACAGTCTTATCAGATAGAAAATTTGTTTAGGGGTTAGTCACTTCTCACTGGCTGCTCTATGAACAAGAGCCCGTGCTGGCATAAAGCCAACTTAATAAAAAACAATAGGGTATTCACTAAATCTGGATCTTGACGTTGCTGTAATGCCTAATTTAAGAAAAAAAGACAAAGATTAAATGTGGATTTAGGCAGTTGTGACACTCACACATATTTAAATATTTAGAGACATTGTCGTGTAAAAGTTTCACTTATAAATCAACAAATAATCTGGCAAAATAATCAATAAATAAATGTCACTGAATCGTGACTTGTAAAGTATATTTTATGCAAATATAGTCGAGACGAATTAGTGTTGAAATTGTGAAATTTATGTAAATATAAATGAGATGTGTTGAAATATATATTTTATATGCAAATATAGTCGAGACGAATTAGTGTTGAAATTGTGAGTAAAGTATATTTTATATGCAACTATAGTCGAGACGAATTAGTGTTGAAATTGTAAGTAAAGTATATTTTATATGCAACATAGTCGATTAGTTATATGCAATTTATACGCAAATATAGTCGAGACGAATTAGTGTTGAAATCTGTAAGTAAAGTATATTTTATATGCAAATATAGTCGAGACGCATTAGTGTTGAAATTGTAAGTAAAGTATATTTTATATGCAACTATAGTCGAGACAAATTAGTGTTGAAATTGTGAGTAAAGCATATTTTATATGCAACATATAGCTGAGAATGAATTAGTTGAAACAAGTAAAGTATATTTTATATGCAAATATAGTCGAGACGAATTAGTGTTGAAACTGAGTAAAGTAGCCTATTTTTATATGCAAATATAGTCGGTACGAATTAGTGCTGAAATTGTGACAGTTATATTTTATATGCAAATATAGTCGAGACGAATTAGTGTTGAAATTGTAAGTAAAGTATATTTTATATGCAAATATAGTCGAGACGAATTAGTGTTGAAATTGTGAGTAAAGTATATTTTATATGCAAATATAGTCGAGACGAATTAGTGTTGAAATTGTGAGTAAAGTATATTTTATATGCAAGTTATTTTATTTATGACCACTGAGCTATATAGTCGAGAGACGAATTAGTGTTGAAATTGCGAGTAAAGTATATTTTATATGCAAATATAGCCGAGACGAATTAGTGTTGAAATTGTAAGTAAAGTAGCCTATATTTTATATGCAAACATAGTCGAGACGCATTAGTGTTGAAATTGTGCGTGCATATACCGTAGAGTTCAGACGACTGGGACCGTATCTTGTCTGGGTTCTTCTCTTTCAACCTCGAAGGAGCTTTGACGAATGTCCGGGCAAAATTCCATTATTTATTTTTCTGGTGTCTCCTGCTTGTTAGTTCTTTTTCTGATGTCTCCTATTTCTGTTCATTTTTGATGTCTCTATTTATTATTTTCCTGATGTCTCCTATTTATTATTTTTTATTTGTCTCCATTTATTATTATTTATTTTTCTGGTGTTCCCCGTCTACTATTTATTTTTCTGATATCTCCTATTTATTATTTATTTTTCTGATGTTCTCTGCCTACTATTTTTTTAATTTCTCCTATTTGTTATTATTTATTTTTCTGATGTCTCCTATTTATTATTTATTGTTCTGATGTCTCCTATTAATTGTTTATTTTTTGATGTTCCCTATATGCTACTTATTTTTCTGATGTCTCCTATTTGTTATTTCTTTTTATGATGTCTCCTATATATCTAAATTGTAGTCTGTCTGCCTGTCTATCTGTCTATCTATCTATTGGTTTTTCTATTTGCGTTTTCTGTTTGCCCACATTTCTCCTTTTACTTTCCCGATGATAAGACGATCCCTTAAGAGGCTCCATTACTTTTCCACTACGCTTCCTCACTTCCATTTTTACCAACAATAAAACTTTCGCCATTCTTATCCCAAAGTCCGTGCTTTTATCCCCATCCTCGTGCCGTTGGTACCCAATACGTACCATGGCGTACCGTCATGCTTCACAAAAAAAAAAAAAAAGTGTCAAAACCCGAGTTTTGAATTTTTTTTTTTTTTTTGGTTCGCCAGACATTATTCATCGACCCCATTCATAGTGAAGAATCTGATGAATGCGGAGGAGACGTGAGTCAGATCTTACTTTTTTATTTTTATCAGTCCAGGGGCATTTCCGAAAATGGAAGATGGAAATAATAATGGATGAAAAGATGGAACATATTAAAAGAGAGCGAATCCATTTTTACGCCTTTTGCTTTTTCCTTTCTTTCTCCCTTTGAGATTTTCTCTTTTCTCTGTTCAGTATTTTGGGAAAATAGATGAAAGATGTATGAAATTTGTATTTGCTTTGTAAAATTAAATAGAGATCTCGAACTAATTGCTTTAGTTTTTGTTAAAAAGGCTTATATTTACTATTCATATATTGCCGTGAGCGTTTATTCATTCGAATATTTTGTTACGCGAAAAATTAATATTAAAAAACTTGAGTAATTTAAATCACATTTCTATGTATTTAAAACTGTTCATGGATTCGCTTGGTGTGATGACAGAACGGCCTCTTCGTAGACAAACTCTCTGATGCTAGAACAAAATCAGACCTACAATGGCATGCACGATTAGGTTAGTTTTACGTTTTTAAATGTCCGTCTATTTATTCATGCTCATTTGCCGCAAATTTTTTTTTTCTTCTTAGGTGAAATTTGAATGTTTCGTCGTAAGTTTTCCACTACTACAGAACTTTCCATTAAAGTGATATTTCATCTGTTATTCCTTATTCGCATTTTTGTCTCTAGTCTCCCTCAATCGATTCACTTTTGGGGGTTTGTGCGTGTGTGTGACCGTGTGTGTTTGTGTGTGTGTGACTGTATCTGGTTGGGGCTCTTAATTAAAGGGTCCATGATGTTGCACTTTTCAATTTCACGCCAACGTGCGTCGTCTTCATCAAGATGTATATTATTCATCGTAAGGAGGCTATTTTATGAGAGAATTTTATACATACGCATAATACGTATTTACATATTAATTATATACTGTACATACATTCATACATTTTCAGCTTCCCCGACTTTAGACGTTACCAGGAGAATCCTTTTCTCAGAATTTTATCTTTGATGTTTGAAAGGGTTTTAAAATTCGCGATGTTTAAAAGGGTTTTAAAATTCGCCATGTTTAAAAAAAGTTTTAAAGTTCGCGAGGCCTATGTTCAGTGCTGGGAGACAAATAATCATTGAATGGTTCAATTCGAGGATTGCTCTATTAGCTAATATCTAATTATTCGATAAATCAGCTTAGAATGAACAAATCCTCGTGACCAAAATCTGTGGATTTGAAAGTTCGTCGTTGATTATCCTGTGTATACACTGAGGATCTTCTATGAACTGTTTTAGACGTAAGGGTTTTAGGTTTGTGTGGGTCATATAGGTACGTGATATGTGCATTTGTGTGTGTGTGTGTGCGCGTGTGTGCGTATGAAATCCTCGCCTTTAATTCATAAGAGTAAGTGGGTCTCTCGTCTTCTTGAAGTCGATGGACGGCTGGCGGGAAAAAACAAGCGAGATGTTGGCGGGAAACGTTAAGACGTTGCCGCATGTTCCTCTTTGGCAATTCAGCAACGGATGAGGAAGACAAAGTAGGGGAGGGGGGCGGTGATGTGTGAGGGGTTTGCTTGAGGATGGGGAAGAAGGTAAGAGGAAAGGAGGGGGAGTGAGGGGAGGATATGCCTGGGTTACAGGCATGATGGCGGTGATTTGTCTCGTGAATTTACGACTTCCTTTTTTTTTTCATTTTTCTTTCTTTGGCATTCTTCATTTCCGTAGTCTCCCTTTGCAGCTAGCCAAAGGGGGAGAGTACAGAGGTAAACTTGCTCTGTCATCTGGGGCAGCAGTTGACGTCTTGTTTGGCTTGTCTCCGACAGACGTGAAATTATACGTCTCCGGATGAAGATGGCGAGAGGGAGGTGTTCTTACAAAAGCTCTTTTAGGACGGCGTGACTGACTGTTATGATATCCTGTTACATTTGGCACAGAAGCATTGCGCTCTATGAATTGTAGATGTATTTTATACTTAAAGGAACACTCGGCGATGAGAAAGCGAATTTGTAGGTGCATGCGACTTTGTCAGCTAAGCTTGAGTTGTAATATCACTTGCAGTTTACAAAATGTTTTCGCTATGTAGATTATTAATGGGGTTTATGTGAAATTGGTGCTGGGGATCGATGTAGTTTTGGCATTCTGCTGAAATGTGATGTGAATAATGCTGAGACAGAGGTTTTCATTTTAAATTAGCCTCAATTTAGTGAGACGTCATTTTTCATTGTGGCTGTTTATCAGATAACAACATCTGATAGAGCAGTGTGGGACATATTTTAATGTACAGAATTAAGAAGCAGGATGTTGTTCTAGCAAAGAACACCCGTAATTTCCAGAATTAGGTTTAATTCTCTCTTTGTGCATTCACTTCCCTGAATGTTTTAAATTACTGGGATGCTTCAGGTTCTTAAAGCCTCTCGGATTTCAGTGGCTTTATCAGGTCCCATTATGACGTATTGGCGCTGACACCAGGACTCGAAAAGTCTTGCGTGTTTTGAGTAACGGTCATTAGTTTACTTATTTTATTGTTTTTTCTTTTACTTTTATTCAGGCGGCCGTTTGTATCGTATGCTTATGCTAGGTTTTGATCAGATGTCTGACAACTGGAAGACAGGTCAAATGATTGGCAACTGAAAGACAGATCAAATGATTGACAACTGAAAGCCAGATCAGATGACTGGCAACTGAAAGACAGATCAAATGATTGACAACTGAAAGACAGGTCAAATGATTGACAACTGAAAGACAGATCAAATGACTGGCAACTGAAAGACAGATCAAATGATTGGCAACTGAAAGACTGATCAAATGATTGGCAAATGAAAGACAAATGAAATGATTGACAACTGAAAGATCAGATGACTGACAACTGAAAGACAGATCAAATGTCTGACAGCTGAAAGACAGATCAGATGACTGACAACTGAAAGAGACATCAGATGACTGAAAATTGAAAGACAGGTCAGATGACAGACAACTGAAGGACAGATCAGATGACTGACAACTGAAAGACAGATCAGATGACTGACAACTGAAAGACTGATCAAACGATTGAAAACTGAAAGACAGATCAGATGACTGACAACTTTAAGACAGATCAGATGACTGACAACTAAAAGAAAGATCAAATGATTGACAAGCTGAAAGACGGATCAAATGATTGACAACTGAAAGACACATCAGATGACTGACAACTGAAAGACAGATTTATTTTATACTCTTGTTTCTTGGGTCTTCTACCAACACACACACACACACACACACACACTCTTCTATCTGCACAAAGGCTTTTCTGATGAGAGGTTACTGGAAACAAGAAGAAATTCAGGATCCGTTTGAGCCCTGCTAGCATGAGCATAAGGTGCCTATTAAAGCCTCCTCCCACCCCTCCCCATAAAAAAAAAAAAAAAAAAAGGAGGCAGGAGGAAGCAGTAATTGGTTAGTGACAAGTCTGGAAATGGCCCCAGACTTCCTTATTGTGGGTTACCTCTCTCGCTGAATGCGAGCCAGGACTCGTCTTGGGGGAGCTTTCTTTTTTTCTTTTTCTGTATTTTCTTGTACTGCTTTCTTTGGTTTTTATTTAGTTATTTTACCGAAATTTAATTTTTTATTCTATTTAATTTTTTATTATTTTTCATGGCATATGACACAATTTTCCTAAATATTTACATCTGATTACTTTATTATCTTTATCCCTTCGGATAACGAGTTTGCCGAGACAGTTTTGTCACCCATATTTGTCAACAGTTCTGGATGAAACTTGTTTAGCTGAGAAAGGTTATCGATCCGGTTTGGATGATTTGTCGCCATGGAAACCATCTCGCTCAATATTAAAGGCAGGAGAATTTTTGAGTCAACGTTATAGATATTCTGTTCATGCTTGGCTGCAGTTAGTCTAGCTTATCGTATAATTAGTATTCTGGTGTATGAAATGCTAATGATAATAATCTTAAATGATTAAGTATCATTGATATGATACTGATGTTATCCCGAAATAATTAAGGATCATATGAAATTATAATGATGACAGTTCAAATTCATTATGGATCAAATAAAATGATAATGCTATTAGTCTTCAATAGTTAAGAATCATATGAATTGATAATATAATTAAATACTTAATGACTGGTTCTCCTTTCAAATGCTTAACGCAGCGAAATATTAATGGCTCATTTACATCGTGGTTTACTTCCGTAACTGTTACGTTGCGTTACGTGACGTGACGTGACGTGTGTTTGTTTGCCACTGAATTGTACTCAAAGTTCTGATGTTTAATCATTTCGAAGACCGTACGTTATTCCCGACATATTGATATACAAAGAGTCTCTACTGAAGGGCCCACAAAATTATGCCCTGCAGGGGGTAGTGCTGCCAGTGCATTCTCACACGGCGCACTGTAAGTATTACTTAAGGTTCTTTTTCGCAGCGTCCCTCTGGCCCCTAGCTGCAACCCCTTTCATTCCCTCTTTACTGTACCCCCATTCATAGTATCTTTCCATCTTACTTTCCATCCTCTCTCCTAACAATTATTTCATAGTGCAACTGCTTTGAGGTTTTCCTCCTGTTACACCGTTCAAACCTTTTACTGTCAATTTCCCTTTCAGCGCTGAATGACCTCATTGGTCCCGGTGCTTGGCCTTTGGCCTAAATTCTATATTCCAATTCCAATTCCTACAGGATTATCTGGGAAGACAGTGGAATGTGAACAGACAGACGAGTAATTAGGATTGTTCTTCTTAATTTAATCTTTTTATTTTAATTGTTGGTTATGCAGTTAGAATATAGGGACTGACCGTTTGAGCTTATACTAACGTTATTAGAACTGTTGTGTATGTTTTCTCTGTATTATAATTGAGATATTTTAAATTTTATGTGTGTCATTGATGGATATTTTAGTTATTTATTTCCTTTTTGTATCTGCCACTTAAGAGAAATGTTATGTTTATGTACTTTGTCAGTTTATTTGTGAGCTTTATACTTTATATTTTAGATGTTTACGTAAGTATATCTCTTGATCACTTATAATAACTCTGTTTCATTTTAAATTCGTTATATGCCTGCTTTCCTTAAATAACAGATTCGTCACTCAAAATATCAATTTACCTGCACGACACAAAAGTAAAATTTACCTGATGCCAGAGAAAAAAAAAATTTACCTGATACCACAGGTTCCCTTTTGAAATGAATTCCCACCTTTTTCGAAAAATACAAAAAAAAAAAGGAAATTAATCACGACCCATTCGACTCTGACCCCCGTAAGCAAATTAGGCTGGGAGGAATTATGACATAATTAGTTATGGAAATGAAGAGTGTGGTTGCGGGAACGACAGGAAAAGCAGGAGTAGAACGGACCGAGGAGGATGTGGGATTTGGTGGTTCCTTTTAGGAAGGGGGTGGGGGAGTTGTTAGAGGGAGTCCTTCTGTGATGGGATACTACAGGTGCTTGTGGAGAGAAGTAAAGAGAGAGAGAGAGAGAGAGAGAGAGAGGAGAGAGAGAGAGAGAGAGGTCTAAGAGAAGCTAACTAGAGAGAAAGAGAGAGTTTAGAGCAACTCCAGATAAGTAGTAGAGAGAGAGAGAGAGAGAGAGAGAGAGAGAGAGAGAGAGAGAGAGAGAGGAAGGATTATTGAAAAATATGCAATAGTTAGAAACAACCAGAAGCGATGCAATTGTAGTAGAGAGAGAGAGAGAGAGAGAGAGAGAGAGAGAGAGAGAGAGAGAGAGAGAGAGAGAGAGAGAAAGAGAGAGAGAATGAATAATGAGACAAGTAAGTTGAATGGCAACGAAAGAACGATGTTTGATGAAAAGGGGTAGGCGATTCTGTGGGCCGCTGAAAATTGGACAAATGAGGATTAGGGATGTGAAGGAAATTTGGTGGTGTGGGATGGGAGGCCGTTGGGAGGGGCTCCGGTGTATATGGTAACGAAGATAAAAATGAAGTCAACGGTAAATGACAAGGGGGGAAAAGTGTGGATGAGGTAGATGGGGAGAGAGAAGAGAATGAAAATTGAGAATGCTATGAATATGGTAATTATCATAATTTTTTTTAAAGAACGCCGCTCATTTTCACGATCAGAAACGAGTAGATTTTGCATCCACGTCATAAAAATCACTGCATATATTTTACGATCTAAAACGTCCCTATTTTGCTGGTTTGAAACTTTCATTCAATCTTTTTAAAATCAGAAGGATATTTCATCACATGAAAATGCCCCGTTTTGTATCTTGGTCTAATATTGCTAATTTTAAGCATTTCTGCCGATGTCGTATATAGACATAGCCTAATGTTATGCCTTTAGTATCACGGTCTGGAAGTGCAGTGCTGACCTTGAGTTTTGTGATTTGAGGTCACTTGAGGTCACTACAATTATTGTCTTGGTCTGAATTCACTAAATTCGATTAATTAGTATGAAATTGCTGCATTCATTATCTTTGCCTAGAACTGCAACGTACAGTATCCCAGCATGAAACTCCAAAGTACAGTATCCCAGTCTGAAACTGCAACGTACAGTATCCCAGTCTGAAACTGCAACTTACAGTATCCCAGTCTGAGAACAGCAACGTAATGTATCCCAGTCTGAGACCAGCAATGTGCAGTATCCCAGTCAGAAGCTACAACGTACAGTATCCCAGTCTGAAACTGCAACTCACAGTATCCCAGTCTGAAGCTGTAACTTACAGCATCTCAGTCTGAAACTGCAACATACAGTATCCCAGTCTAGAAACTGCAACTTGCAGCATCCCAGCCTGAAACTGCAACGCTCTCCAGTCTCCAGGTATGAAAACAGTACCCCAGTCTGAAACCGCAACATACAGTATCCCAGCCTGAAACTACAACGCTCCCCGGTCTCCAGGTAGGAAAATGTTCCTCCCAAACCTTTGGGGACCGGGAGGCTGTGTAAATCATAATTTGATTTCCCCCTCATTCTGCCGTGTTTGCCTCGTTTAATTGCGCTGAGTCTGCCGTTGATGAAGCTCAATTTCTATGGAAATGATTTCCTGGCGCTGGTTACTCAGTCGGCGCTGATAAAGTTCTCTCTCCCTGATGGCGTCTCGGGAGGTGTTGATCAAAATGCGTAAATTCTCTTTCTTTCAACGCAGTGGAGTATCTGTCTCGATTCCGTATTGAACTGATGCAAAGGACCTGTTTGTTTATTCATTTTTATTCATAATTTATCTGCGTTTGATATTTACTCAACTCAATTTTAATCTGTATTCTGTTTAATGTTTCTGTAGTGGAAGGGACAAGGCTAGATAGATAGATAGATAGATAGATAGTGAAGATAGAGAGACAGATAGATAGATAGCGAGGAAAGAGAGACAGATAGATAGATAGATAGATAGATAGATAGATAGATAGATAGATGACAACTATTTGCCAAGCTCACCAATGTTTAGGAGTCTACTACCACGAGAGTTTATAAGAAAAGGGGTTTAGGTTTGGGGTTGGGGAATAGGGATGATCGTAATGTAACAAACCTCTTACAGCCCCCCGGCACACCCTAAATTGGGTCACTCTAAGACCCGAAACCCGACAGAACAAAGAACCGATGTTTTAGTTTGTATCTGGTCCGGAATCCATCGCTGTCGCTGATCTCATAGCTTGCGACTGGCCCATTGATTGATATGAGTCATATGCCTGGCGTCGCTCTGTGTGCTTCGACTGTCCGAAGTGACAGGTGATCGATTGACGGGGTGGATGTCTTGAATGCCTCTTCGCCATCCGGTTGCTGGGAGAGGCTCGTAAGTCTTCAAGTATCTGACAAGCATCTCGGCGTAGGGAGCTCGTGACGTCATCGATTTCATGCGCGTCGCTACTGTTTTAGCGGTTGCGAATTGTTTCGGTCATATTCTCGTCGTTTTTTTTTTTTTAATGTTTGCTGAACGGGTTCATCAGATGCTCCCAGGGTTTTTTGTTTGGTTGGTCAGCCTGTCAGTGTGATGTCCATTTAGTCTTTTTTTTTCTCAGCCTGTCAGTATAACGTCACTGATTTATTTTGACAGCTATGAGCGCTGCTGCTGTCAATCGAATGGCAACTGAGTTTTTTTTTGAGGACATCTCAGAGCTCTGGTGTTGAAACCCATCCAAAGCAACGTGATCTTTTGCATCGGATGATGACGATGATGATGATGTCACTCTCCGAACCAGCCATGGAATGCTGGCATGCTGTCTTATTTTGAGTCATGATGGAATGCCGCTGGGCGGGTGATGACGGTGCCTTCCTGTTTGCGGGGCCGAGAAGCAGAAGTTGCGTCTGTGTTTACGTTCACCGCCAGTTAATTCTACTTTTACTTTTGCGTAGCTCCGGGGCAGCGTTGGTATCGCTTCGTTGACGATCTGGGGTATGTCTTTTTTATGATGGAGTAGAGGGTTTTTGAGTGTTTAAAGAAAAAAAAAAACTAAGAGCGTTTGCATCGGAATGTCACTTTGTCCGAGGTTATATTCAGATTTTCGAACTATTGTGGATTATCTCGTTTTCCAGAGGTGGTGGGGATCAGAAACCAAAATTAGTCTGGTTTTCGTAGATTTTGTTTTTACTTAAGATGTCTGTGAATCGTGCATGCTTCTGTAAAGCTAACTTTTTGTTGTGAATCAGAAGTCTTGCAGAAATGATTTGGTAGTTTAAAAGGTATTATAACACTACTTTAATTCGCTGAGCATTTTTTGATATTTATTTTTACATTAGTTGATCTGTCTTTGTTTAGTTTATTGTTATTTTACTGTTATGTGGAAGTTTGACTTGGCAAGGTAATGACTATTTCAATGACTGCTCATTTTGAATAATAATAATAATAATAATAATAATAATAATAATAATAATAATAATAATAATACTTGTTCGTTGTGAACTCTAAGGAAAATCACACACCTCACTGAAGTCTAAGGGAAATAAAATGTCCGTTCTTATATATTAGGTATCTGTAATATCGAACCAGTAGTAGTAGTAGTAGTAGTAGTAGTAGTAGTAGCAATAGTAGTAGTAGTAGTAGTAGTAGTAGCAGTAATAGTAGCAGTAGTATAAAGATCAGGATTAGGAGTGAAGAAGTTGAAGGATATGAATACAAGATGGAGTAAGTTTCAAGATTACGAGCATAAGGAATAGTGGTCAAGAGTGTAAGGTAACCTACATCGACATTTCAGATGCTATACATGTCCATCGACAGCAGTAAATCATCTTTTACAGTACCTCCGTGTACTCTGGACCACGATAAGGTGTTGAGATTGAGGTTTATGGCACAACAAAGAAGAATTTATGACCCCCGACGGGGGCCACGAGTGACCGGCGGCGGCCATGGCTTGTGACGACAGGAGAGAGAGAGAGAGAGAGAGAGAGAGAGAGAGAGAGAGAGAGAGAGAGAGAGAGAGAGGAAAAGGCCCATAAGGTTTTGAAAGTGTCAGGGGGATAGTGGTTCCCCCTTCGGGATGCCTGATTGGTCTGTCAGTATTCGTCCTCGACGAGGGTTGCTTTTGGGGCGGTGTGGTGGGGGAGCGGTGGGGAGGAGGTTGGAATGGAGATGGGTTGTTTTGCTTATGGATGTACAAGTCATATCTATCTATCTATCTGTCTGTCTATCTATGTATTAAATTCTCTTTTTCCGTTGGAGTGGCGAGACGAGGATGATTTCAGTAGGTGTTATACTGTATATATTCTTTCGATTCTAAGCTAGTATTATGGGACCAGGTTGCTACGATTTTTCCAACTCCTGACTGCAACCCACAGCAGTCGGCTGATTATCAGGTTTACAGTTCATTGTTCAGGTTAACATAGGCACATGCTTTTAATGGAAGGTGGCCAGATCTTTCTGTTGATAGACAAGACCGCTGCCAACCAAGCCACACAAGTCATAAAAGAAGTTGGAACCTAAGCACTACTGTACCTAAAAAAAGGCTTTACCTGGGCAGGCTTACACACGCGAGACCATACCTCTGAATATATACTCACTAGAAGATTTTCATCCCTTCACTCTCTCTCTCTCTCTCTCTCTCTCTCTCCTCTCTCTCTCTTCTCTCTCTCTCTCTCTCTGTTAGATTATCAGAACACAATCAACACCTGATTGTGCCGAACGTCAAGAGCATCTCCGAAACCATTATTCCAGTTTAAAAGCCCGTCCGTAGGAATGGGAGAAGAAGAAGAGATCGATGAAGATTAGTCAGAAGGTCAAGTGGTGGAAATTAGATTAGGGGCGTCT
>NC_089793.1:2940323-2942823 GCF_040412425.1 Macrobrachium rosenbergii | reverse complement strand
ACACAATCTCTCTCTCTCTCTCTCTCTCTCTCTCTCTCTCTCTCTCTCTCTCTCTCTCTCTCTCTCTCTCACAACACACACACACACACTTTTATGAAATGCCGGTGGTGCAATTTTTAAATAAGTAATGACTCTCTCTCTCTCTCTCTTTGAGACGTTAGAGTGTATTTTAGCATTGCAGTAATTTCCTCAGTTGCAATGCCTTTTAAATAAATAATCCCAATCCCTACCCCTTATTTATTATTCTTGAAGTTTTATCTAAACACTTTAGTACAAATCTTGGTAAAGCTGTATAGTTAAGCGTAACTATTAAGGATATGCAAGCCTTCAAGATGAGTATAACTGACTTTCGACTTTCATTTTAATGTGACAGTTCAAGCGGGTATAGGTCATATTTCTGTTGGTCATTTTGGGGTAGCAGCCTTACTTTATGCTTGATATATAAGATTTAAAATGTTCATGTTAATTCTGATGTTAAAATGGTTGTCATCAAAATGATGCTAGACTCCTTTTCGGTTCATTGACTTAATTTTCCGTCAGTGTCCCCCAAAATCCAAATTTTCCCGATGCTCTTTTTATGGAATTTACCTTTTTTAAATAATAAAGTTCGCGTTCAAAGGAATGTTTTGGTTTTGATATCCTGATCTTAGGTTATAATTTAACGTTAATCCAACACTAGACATCCCCGTATGGGGGGAGGGGGAGCTGGTTAGTGCCAACAGCGCACCTCACGCGGCGCTATGTAGGCATTACTTAAGGTTCTTTGCAGCGTCCCTTCGGTCCCTAGCTGCAACCCTTTTTTATTCCTTTTGCCGTACCTCCGTTCATATTCCCTTTCTTCCACCTTACTTTCCTCCACCCTCTCCTAACAATTGTTTCATAGTGCAACTGTGAGGTTTTCCCCCCTTTTACACTTTTAAAACCTTCTTTACTCTCAATTTTCCTTTGAGCATTGAATGACCTCATAGGTCCCAGTGCTTGACCTTTGGCCTAATTTTCATATTATATTCTATTCTAAGACTAGACATGATTGCTATGTCACCTGCAATACGGATGAATTCCTTACAGTCATATTCTTTGGTAATGTTGTACCATACCAATTTGACACACCCACTCGGCTCTCTCGAATCCAATCCATACCCTCGACATGTAGTGTCTGGAATCCATGCCCATATTATTTTCATGAATATGTACCCGAAGTGCTCCTGGAAATCCATGTGTACCCTGTTATTTGGAATTCCTGTCCTTGCTGTAGTGTGGGATTCATACTCTGTGGAATTACTTATTCATGTCATACTCTGCTTAAATTGATTTTGTTCAGTTCAATATATATATATATATATTTATACATACATACATATATATATATATATATATATATATATATATATATATATATATATATATATATATATATTGCATCTCTGTATATATATGCAGTATATACATATGTATGTGTATATATATACTCGTATATATACATACACATATATTATGGATATAATATATTACATAAATTATATATATGTACGTATTTATATATTTATATATATATAAACACAAAATTGAATAACAGGTCTCCCGAGCAAGAAATTTGGCTTTAAGTGTGCCGAGTGATTAATGCATGCACAAGCAATACCGCTATACATAATTCATGATAAAATGTGCATAAATTGCTGTGCAGTGAAATGCATTGCAGATAACTGCATAGTGCAAGCTGGAGTTCGGAGAGAGGGTCAAGGTCGCTACCACAGAAGGAGCCCGGATGTATTTATATAAATTTGACAAGAGAATCTCACTAATTAGTCTTTTGGTATTATATTGATTTGAATGTTTCCTATAGATAATTTGGCTTTGATACAAAGTTAGAAATGGTTATATATAAAATGATTAAGAAACAAGTAAAAAAATGCCCGAAGTTTCTTCAGCGCAATCGAGTTTTCTGTACGGCGTATAATCAAGGCCACCGAAAATAGATCTGTCTTTCGGTGGTTTCGGTATAATGCTGTATGAGCCGCGGTCCATTAATCTTTAACCGGGGCACGGTGTTGGCCTGTCATATATCGTTGCCAGATGCACGATTATGGCTAGCGTTAACCTTAAATGAAATAAAACCTATTGAGGCTAGAGGGCTGCAATTTGGTATGTTTGATGATTGGAGGGTGGATGATCAGCATAGCAATTTGCAGCCCTCTAGCCTCAGCAATTTTTAAGATCTGAGGGCGGACAGATAAAGTGCGGACGGACAGAAAAGCCGGCACACCAGTTTTCTTTTACAGAGAACTAAAATGGATTTTCCAGTCTTCGAAAATTATTCTTAGGATTTACCAACGAATGAACGCGCATAAATGAAGGTTTAATTTTTTTTGTTTTTGTTTGATAAAATATTTTCTTAGTTTAAATTGCAAATGAAATACATGCTTTGTCTTTTCATTTTTTTTTTGAGGCTATCGTCTGACTGTATGTCTGTCTGTAAATAAATAAACTAGCTTCGACGGGA
>NC_089793.1:2932823-2935323 GCF_040412425.1 Macrobrachium rosenbergii | reverse complement strand
TTAGGGGCGTGACAAATGCCCTTCCCATTCGCTTCTCCGGAAGTGAATTTGAAGTCTTTCGGTTTTCCCCAGTTCGTTCTGAATTTTTTTTTTACTGCTTTGCGTTTTTTTATAGACTTATTTATTTTTTTGCATGCGTAGGATAGTTGGTTGCTTATCAAATTTGCCTTTTGAATTCAATTTTGTGACTCAGATTTTTTTTAGAGATGATAAACGATAGACTTTAAAAAAAAAATTTAATTTTGTGTAATTTTTTATTTTTGTGGCCGTTGACAGCTTTCGAGAAAACCTTTGTTTTTAATGTGTTAGCGTATCGATATTACTTTGCTTGTTTAGCTCGGTTTAAGCTGTTCATCTCCTCTGACAACTGAGGCAGATTCTAGATATTATTATTATTATTATTATTATTATTATTATTATTATTATTATTATTATATTATTATTATTATTAATATTATTATTATTAATATTATTATTATTATTATTATTATTATTATTATTATTATTATATTATTATTATTATTAATATTATTATTATTAATATTATTATTAATATTATTATTATTATATTATTATTAATATTATTATTATATTATTATTATTATTATTATTAATATTATTATTATTATTATTATATTATTATTATTATTATTATTATTATTATTATTATTAATATTATTATTATTATTATTATTATTATTATTATTATTATTATTATTATTATTATTATTATTATTATTATTATTATTATTATTATTATTATGGTAGACGAAACCTATTCACATGGAACAAACACGCCAAAGGGGCCACTGACTTGAAATTCAAGCTTCCAAAAAATTTTGGTTTCAACCTCCCACCGCAGCAGACCCCACACTGCGGCGGTAACTGATCGTGATACAGAGCCAGTGATTTTTCATAGCCCTGGGGGAGACGCGAACCCCAGCGACATCTGAGTGTCATGCCACGACACTAACCAATGTACCTGCGGACCGATAATTTTGTTTGTAAAAAGTTTGTGCTGCAAAAGTTGGATCTCCTGGAATAATATTAGGTTAAAAGTGCACAAAAAAGGAAAATATGTTCATTTTCAAGGTTCTGATAGGAAGGTTCACTCCTTAGTTTGGTAGGAAGGGTAGATGGATCTCTGGAATAATAATGGGTTAAAAATTGCACAAAAAAAAGAGGAAAATATGAGCTCATATATATATATATTATATATATATATATATATATATAATTTGATATATATAATATTTATATATATATATATATATATATATATATATATATATATATATATATATATATATATATATATATATATATATATATATATATATATATATAAATATATTTATATATATATATATATATATATATAAATATATATATATATATATATATATAAATATATATATATATATATATATATATATATATATATATATATATATATATAAATATATATATATATATATATATATATATATATATATATATATATATATATATATATTATATATATATATATATATATATATATATATATATATATATATATATATATATATATATATATATATATATATATATATATATATATATATATATATATATATATATATATATATATATATATATATATATATATATATATATATATATATATATATAATCAAGTATAAAGTACAGGACTATCTAGAATACAATTGATCCCCTATATATTTATACAGGACTTTTCTTACTAATATGCTAATTCACGAACCATCAAACTTTCACATCCACCAGACTGCAGGAACATCAACATCCCGACCAACGGAGCTACTAAAACATCCTCTCTCTCTATCTCTATATCTCTCACTCTCTCTAGCCAAATATTACCGCACAGGTCATGGACGTTTTTGACACGCCGTTTAAGGGCACGTCTGAAGGAGAACCTTTCTTTTGGCTTTTAAACAATGGAGAAGACAAATTTGAGAGAGAGACAGAGAGAGAGAGAGAGAGAGAGAGAGAGAGAGAGAGAGAGAGAGAGAGAGATATAAAGGAAACCTTCTTTGGTATTATACACAATGGATCAGAGAGAGAGAGAGAGAGAGAGAGAGAGAGAGAGAGAGAGAGAGAGAGAGAGAGAGAGAGAGAGACGCCTAAAGGAACCCCTTTTTGGTTTTAAACACGATAAGACAAATTTGAGAGAGAGAGAGAGAGAGAGAGAGAGAGAGAGAGAGAGAGAGAGAGAGAGAGAGAGAGAGGAGAGAGAGACGCCTCAACAAACCCTCTTCTTTGATTTACACAATGGAGAGGAAAAATTTGAGAGAGAGAGAGAGAGGTCAGAGAGAGAGAGAGAGAGGAGAGAGAGAGAGAGAGAGAGAGAGAGAGAGAGAGAGAGAGAGAGACGCCTAAGAACCCCTTTCTTTGGTATTTACACAATGGAGAGGAAAAATTTGAGAGAGAGAGAGAGAGAGAGAGAGAGAGAGAGAGAGAGAGAGAGAGAGAGAGAGAG
>NC_089793.1:2925323-2927823 GCF_040412425.1 Macrobrachium rosenbergii | reverse complement strand
TATATATATATATATATATATATATATATATATACATACATATATATATATATATATATATATATATATATATATATATATATATATATATATATATATATATATTTATTTATATTGTATATATTTATCTATTTCTCTATTTATATGTATATACAGTATATGTAGTATTCACCTTTTATCGTCTAGAATTTCCTGTGATTCACTGAATTCAGGAAAATTTTCAGTTAATGTTATTTTTTTTTTTACGTTTTGTAACTGCTGAACAAATCATTCACTTCCATTTTCTAGTATATGTCCTGAAATTTGCAAAATTTAACTTTCGTATCACTTTATCAATTCAGCATTAAAATCACCCGAGGGGATTCTGAAACTCTTAAGTGAAAATATTGTAGAATCATTTTCGCGCATTTGTGAAAGTATATAGTTGAATAATAACAGATGGGGAAAAATACAGGGCGAGTGAGATGGAAATGGATAATTGTCCTTATAGGCTTTTTGTCGCAATATGCTGTAAGGATTACAGTAGCCATGAAGAGGCAAAAGAAAAATGGCATAAAAAGATCCCATTTTGGACTCAGATGGACCCAGGACACCTGAACCCACCCGCCCACTCTTTCCATACTAAGTCCTAACGACAAACTCCAACAGTCCATCTTCAGCAAACAAAATCCCGCTTCATTCTTTTTCGCCAACCCTTCCACTCCCCCCTCACCCCCCCCAACACCTCCCCTCCCCCCGCCCCATACCAGGCCCCACGTGTCACTGGGGCAAACAGCACATGCGCACAACCCCTTAGAACAAACAGGGTCCAAACGAGCAAACACACAACTGCTGATCAAACAGCGTTTTCCCTCTCTGTCAAACAGCGGGGGAACGGGGCTATGAGAGTGAAACTTGGTGTGTGTTTTTTTTTTTTTTTTTTTTTTTTTTTTTGTTCTACCCAGCAAGCGGCTAAGTCGCGGAACTGTAATTTTTTTTTTTTTCGTGTTTAGGTTTTTTTTTTTTCTGGGCGTGTACCAACCTTCCCTTCGTTATTGTTTGGTTTTTATTTGGGCAACGCGTGCAAATGGTTTGACAATATTTGATATGGTTTCAGGTGGAGTTTTCAGGTAGTAGAGTATATGATGCTTTCAGATGAATATACTGTATATGTGTGTATCTATCTATCTATCTATCTATCTATATATATATATATATATATATATATATATATATATATATATATATATATATATATATATATATATATATATATATATGTATGTATAGGTAATCAGCACACAATCACGGGTGGAACAGAAATAAATTTCCGACTTACATCAGGATCGAACACTGGCCTTTGAATTGAAAGACCTGGGTTCGATCCTGACGTGAGTCAGAAAATTCATATATATATATACACATATATATATATTGGTGAAGAATTGATTGACAAGGCTATTTTTTAACCAATTTGTTCCGGTGTATTATTGTAGCTTAATCTGGTTATTGCATCTTATTTGAATTTTCAGTGAAATTTCACCATTCACGCCTTGGAAAATCAGGCACAGTCGTATCGTCGTCAATGGTTCAATGTTGTTCGCTCCCTGAAGACTCCTTCGGTGATAGAGGTTGAACTATACAGTAGTCTGTCCTCAATCAGCTCTCCGTTTTCTTTACGGTAGCCTCTGCAATTTCCATTCGAAGCAAATTGCAATCCAACATAAAACGGCTATGCGTTAGATATAGTGATTTTATTAAGCAATGCATTGGTAATACCAGTCATCTCTCTCTCTCTCTCTCTCTCTCTCTCTCTGTCAGTTACTAAGAAACTTTTTCTCATAAAAAACAGTTAAGATTCGATTTTGAGAATAAAAAAAAAAAAGATAGTATTGGCTTTGGAAATCATGGGACGCTTTACTTTATTTTTAGACCCTAACTGAAGTAAAGATATACAGCTATGTGCTGCATGAAATCTGTAAGAGGACTTAATTTTTAGGAAATAAAATTTCCTAAAAAATTTTCCTAAACTTGATTCTTGATAACAGTCAGTAGGTATTCTTGTATATTTTTCGTGAGTAAATACTTTAGCCTACGGGTAATCAATATATATATAAATAAATGTATGTGTATGTGCATTTACATCCTATATCTTTGCTTCTACCTAAGTCCCCAGATATATATATATATATTCCTGGTTTCTCAGTAAGCCTTTTTTGGGACAAAATTTATATCTCTCTCTCTCTCTCTCTCTCTCTACATATTACAAATCTCTCTCTCTCTCTATAGATCCTATATAAATTATTATTATATTAGTATATATTATTATATATAAATATAAATTATTATTATTATTAAACTTAAATGTTGATGTTATGCACTTTTTAAGATTTCTTTTACAAAAATCCACATTGCTTGACTGAGATCCTGCTGAATTATTATTATTATTATTATTATTATTATTATTATTATTATTATTATTATTATTATTATTATTATTTATATCTTGAGAAATATATAC
>NC_089793.1:2915323-2920323 GCF_040412425.1 Macrobrachium rosenbergii | reverse complement strand
TAATAATAATAATAATAATAATAATAATAATAATAATAATAATAATAATAATAATAATAATAATAATAATAAAGGCTTTATTTCTGCTCAGAATCATATGCAGGTCAACAGAGGTTAATAGATTTTAAGTATAAGAGTTAACTGAACCAATTTGTATGAAAAGGTTACAGCAGAAAGTTATAGGAACAGTTTACGACTTAAAAATGATTTGGCAGAAGAAATCAAACCAATTTAATCAAACTATTGGAAAACCTAAAATAAAAATTGCAGAAAGAAATGTTGCATACATTAAAATGAATAGGAGAAAAGTATGTAACTCGAAATATATTCAAAACAAGAATGAGTGCACTAAAGAAAATAAGATCCGGATCAGACCAATACTCTGCGCCTTTGATGACGTTGGATCCTTTCCGAATCAAGAAGAAGAAGAAGAAGTTGACCCAGGAGGCATAATAAACCTTAAATAAGAGTGGCATCCGTTCATCCTGCCACAAGGATCTTTATTAATGGAAGCACTGGGGAAGAGAGGAAGGGCCGAAGGGAGGGGGGCCAGGATTGGGTGTTTTGGGGGAACTGACCCCATCATAATTTGCGATAAGTCAAGTCTGTGACACAGGCCTCCCCTACTTGGTAAGTCATGGTATGTGAGAATTACAAAGTATGATTGTGGTGTGATGTCTTACTGGGCGTGGTTTAGTGCTTTTGTGATGCCTCTGTTATTACTGCTTTTATTTTTGCTGCTGTTTCTGCTATTTTTAAAGTCTCACTACTGTTACTGTTAGTGATATTAATATTAATAGAATGTTATGCTTGTACTGCCATTTAAGTAATAATGTTTTTTTATATATTTATGAAGAATTCCTTGTTATTTATCCAAGTGGATTTTGTATGATTTATTTTGAATATCCATCACTTGATTTAAATTTGTGGTTTTCATGATTCCGAGTTTACTCCTCTCTCTCTCTCTCTCTCTCTCTCTCTCTCTCTCTCTCTCTCTCTCTCTCTCTCTCTCTCTCTCTCTCGCAAATAAAGTGACAGTCTGAAATTAATTCTTGAGATCAGATTTACCCAAAGCTTGGTTGGTTATTTTCTTTGTCCTTGAAAATATAATGTCCTCCTTGCTTGCTTGCCTGCTTCTTCCTTTCCTTCCTTCCTTCCTTCCTTCCTTCCTTCTTCCTTCGTCTGATAGTATGTCATGTGAGGTTTAGTGAAACTCGATACGAGTTCACACACACACACACACACACACACACACACATTCCTTTGGGAGTGAATCCTGGAGTCTGGGGAACGTGCGCATAGATTCAAGTGCCACGTCATGGGCTAGAAATAATCCTTTTAAGAATGGGACTGAATGCAGAGACACGTGGGTATTCACGGGCATTTCTCTCTCTCTCTCTCTCTCTCTCTCTCTCTCTCTCCAGCCATTCCTAGTCTTGAGGGACAACTTGTATATGCATGGTATTCTTATGAGTTTCTCAACACTCCCCCCTCCCTCTCTCTTGCCAAACTTCATGGACTTCTTATGTTCGTTTGGTATGCTGAAGTTTTTAAACACCTCTCTCTCTCTCTCTCTCTCTCTCTCTCTCTCTCTCCCATCCATTGCTAGACTTGATGGGCAACATGGATATTGTTTGGTATCCTTATGAGTTCCTCAAAGACCTACCTCTCTCTCTCTCTCTCTCTCTCTCTCTCTCTCCATCCATCCTTGAGGGCAACATGGGTATTGTTTGTATCCTGAGTTCCTCAAAGACCTCTCTCTCTCTCTCTCTCTCTCTCTCTCTCCCCATCGCTAGGCTCGTGGGGCATGTAGGGTAAGTTGGCATTCCTTTGTGGGCATATCCGTAGGGACTGCCCCAAGCATTTGCCACCAGCTGCCATACCTAACCTCCTTCAGATCTGAGCAGCCAAAATTGTCACTCGGTTCGTGTTTATGCAAACAAGGGGGAATTCTAAACCCAGAGCCCTCCGGGTTTGTTTAGCTGCCTTTGTTTGTGATTGTTTGACGGCAAGTACGCATCGTTTGTTTGCTCTGCTCTGTCTCTCCTCTCTCTCTCTCTCTCTCTCTCTCTCTCTCTCTCTCTCTCTCTCTGCCTTGTCTTGGGCTTGCGTCTTGTGTGGAAGGGTGGGAGGAGGGGAGGGCTGGAAATAAATGTATGAGAATTTATTGGCATTATAGGGGCATTTGTACTTATTAGTGGGTATGAATTTATGGCTGCAGGAAAGAATTTATTTATAAATTTTTTTATTTAATGATTTATATTTATGCACAGAGATTGGAATATATATATATATATATATATATATATATATATATATATATATATATATATATATATGTATATATATATATATATATATATATTATATATATATATATATATATATATATATATATATATATATATATATATATATATATATATATATATATATATATATATATATATATTATACACACACCTTTATACACAAGCACTTCGCCTGTAATGTGTGGAATTTCTTTCCCTCTTCTGCGTTCCCAAAAGTGTAAAACCTTTCCTAGTTTAACTGGCCTATTTCTTGTAATCTTTCCTTCTGGGTGTGGTTAAGAAGAGAGTACACTGTCGATCAGGCGAATTAGAGTAATGTATTTAAAATAACCTTTCTTACAAACGAAATCGAACCTCTGTTCAATGTAGATTGAGAGGTGTTTGCAATCTAATCATTGTAACTTACTGTATCTTGTATTTCTACTTTCTTTTTACCATTTTTTTCTTAGTAGTGAATTCCAAATGTTTTTCCCTCTCCCTTTTATAGGTCCTTTTATTTCGACCCTTTTCCATAATTCACTGTCGTTCTTTTTTAAGCCTTTTCCTTACCATAGTCATGTTGTTCTTGGTGATACCCTCCTCTTTTATTTTCTGCTTACCGTAATAAATTTTCTTGGTAATTTTTGCTGCTGTGTTAAGTTTTCTTTCCATTTTATATATATATATATATATATATATATATATATATATATATATATATATATATATATATATATATATACTCACACACATATATTTATATATTTATATAAATTTATGTATATATATATATATATATATATATATATGTATGTATGTATGTATGTATGTATATATGTATATATAGTTTCATTTTCAGTGAGCGAAATCTTAATTACGTGATTTGTACATTCCTACTTTCTTATTTCTCATTTCATTTCTGTTTACGTTTCTCATTTCATTTCTGTTTAGGGAAAAAGCATATTTTGTAAACACTACAGCCTCTGATGTTAACTCACAAGTGTGGTATCCCCCCCCTCAAACATCGACAGGATCTGAATAATAATAATAATAATAATAATAATAATAACAATAATAATAATGATAATAATAATACTTCTTTCCCGATTCCTCAAAGCCCCACAGAGACGAAGTACAAAGGAGAAACAGGAACTCCCGGGAACGTTTAACATCCATAAAATCTCCCGTTACAAAAAAATAAAAAAAAATAGAAACAAAACAAACGTTTTCCCGAGAGTCTCGTCGTGCAAAAGAATGTTGAAGGTGGGTGTTCATTCCCTCAACCCTCCCATCTCCTTCCCTCTTCACTCCCCCTCCCTCCGCCCCTCCACCACCCTCTCTCTTCCCCTATCCCCTCCTCCCACCACCTCCTCACTTCCCCTCCTCCTCCCTTCTTCTCTCCTCCTCTCCCTCCCCCCTCCCCACCATCACCCCCTCTTCCCTCCCCTCCACCCCTTTCTTCCCCTCCTGTCCCCTCCCTTCCACCACCTTCCCTCCTCTCCTCCCCTCCATCACCCCCTCTTCCTCCCTCCACCACCCATTCCTCCCCTCCCCCCCTCCCTTCCACCACCCTCCGTCCCCTCCCCTCCCTCTACTACCCCCTCTCCTCCCTCCCCTCCCCTCCCCTCCCCCCTTCTTTCCTCCTCTCCCCTCCCTTTCACCACCCCTCTCTCCCCAATCTCCCCTCCACTGCCTTCTTCCCCCTCTCCTCCCCCACCCCTCCATCACCCCCTCTTCCCTCTCCACCACCCTCCCTCCCTTCCCCCCTCCCACTTCCCAGAGAATTCATCTAAGGAACTGGTTATGCCAGAGTGGAGGAATTTAAGGGGGTGTGTGGAGATGGGCATGGGGCATATGGTATGGGTGCCTCTTTGGGCAGGCGCTCGCTGTCTCCGTCACCCCACCCACCTCCCCCCCTTCCTCCCAGGTGAGTCTCCTGACCTCCACCTTCCGGTCTTGACCACAAATGGATCTGCTGAAAGCTTTTGTAAGTTACCTGCTCTTTGTCGTACCTTCGGGCGGAAGGATTTCCGCCTTTCATGTATATGTATATGTATGTATATGCACATACATACATAGCATATATTATATATATATATATATATATATATATATATATATATATATATATATATATATATATATATATATATATATATATATATATATATTTGTGTGTATGTATGAAATTATGTACCTATGTATATACATATACATACACTCATTATGCACCGTATATACATATACATATATACGCACACATTGCATATGTATATATGTGTGTGTGTATATATATAATGGCCAGTCATTTCATTACGACACAGAGATCTGGTAAATAAGGAGACTTTAGATAACCTGTATATATATTTGAACAAGTAGATATTATGGCCTCTCATAAAACAAGCCAGGTGCGTTCTTTGTATAACGCAGTAATATTCTATATATATCATTCCTTTGTGCTATTTTCCTCGCAGTTTTTAAAGTGAAGAAACAGTTCCCAGTAAATTATTTTTCTCCACTCAAGTGTGTATGTAACCAATGTATTTTTCATGTCTGATTTTGTCCTTGAAGCAAGATTAATGTAGAAGTATCTGCCACGTTTTTTTTTCTGAGAGTCATTAATTCATAATAACTCTGAAGCAATTTCACAGCACGATTTATGAAGATATACCATCTCACTTCAAATTGCTTCGTCCATTCTTCTCGTTA
>NC_089793.1:2907823-2910323 GCF_040412425.1 Macrobrachium rosenbergii | reverse complement strand
AATTCACGTGTCTTGCCCCTTCCAGCAATGTCTCTTGTCCTTTCCAGCGATTCTCTGTCCTTGCCAGCAGTATCTTTGTCCTTCACAACGTTGTCACTGTCCTTTCCTGCGACATCTGCGATCTCTGTAGCAATATCTTTCTCCTTTTCGACAATATCTTTCGCTCGATTAGCAACATGGTCTTCCTCTACTGCAATATCTTTGTCTTTTTCGAGAACTTCTTTGTCTTTTCAGCAACTTCTTTGTCCTTTTCCACCTGTAACTTTGTCTTCCCACGTATATCTTTATCTTCTCCAGAGGAAATTGTCTTTTTCAGCGATTGCTAGCAAAGATATTGCTAGCAATGTCTTTTGTCTTTTTAACCGAGGTATTTTGTCTCGTTCATGGGAATGTTTGCCATTTTATTTTAATGATATTTTTGCCTCTTTTCTATTTGTCTTTTTCTGCGATAATTGTCTTCACTCATGTCTCTGTCCTCTGTGGTAATATCTTTGTCCTTTTTACCTGTGTCCTTGTCTCTTTCGTTTGTATGTGTACCGTTTATTTTAAAGTAATATTTTTTGCCTTTTACTATTAGTTTTGTCCTGCGATGATGTCTTTGTCCTTTCTAGCAATTTCTTTGTCCTTTCTAGTAATATCTTTTTAATTTCCAGGAATATCTTTGCCCTATCTAGCAATATCTTTGCCCTGTCTAGCAATGTGTTTGTCCTAGCTAGCAATATCTTTGCCCTTTCTAGCAATATCTTTGTCCTTTCTAGCAATATCTTTGTCTATCTAGCATTATCTTTGTCCTTTTAGCAATATCTTTGTCCTTTTTAGCAATATCTTTGTCCTTTATAACAATATCTTTATCATTTTTAGCAATATCTTTGTAATTTTTAGCAATATCTTTGTCCTGTCAACAGATATCCCTTATTCAACGGTATATTAACTTTTTATTAAAATTAAAATAGTATTTTGCCCTTTTTCACCGATATCTTTGTCCTCCCCCAACGATACCTTTGTCCTTCCCTAACGATACCTTTGTCCTCCCCAACGATACCTTTGTCCTCCCCCATCGATAACTTTGTCCTCCCCCAAAAGATAACTTTGTCCTCCTAACGATACATTTGTCCTCCCCCAACGATACCTTTGTCCTCCCACAACGATACCTTTGCCCTCCTAACGATACCTTTGTCATTCCCCAACGATACCTTTGTCCTCCCCAACGATTCCTCCCCCAACGATACATTTGCCCTTTGTCCTCCCCTAACGATACCTTTTGTCCCCACCAACGATACCTTTGTCCTCCCAACGATACCTTTGTCCTCCCCCAACGATACCTTTGTCCTCCCCAACGATACCTTTGTCCTCCCCCAACGATACCTTTGTCCCCCCAACGGTACCTTTGTCCTCCCCAACGATACATTTATCCTCCCTCAACGATACCTTTGTCCTCCCCAACGATATATTTGTCCTCCCCAGCGATACCTTTGTCCTCCCCCAACGATACATTTGTCCTCCTCCAACGATACCTTTGTCCGGCCAACCTGTGTGCTTCAACCGAACCATCTCCTTTCAAGATTTTACTCTCCCCAGAATCCTTTCTCTTCTTCGCCCTGAAGGCAGAGCTTTCATCTCTTGGTCTTTCAAGGCTCGTGTGTGTGTGTGTGTGTCTGTTCTCTGTGTGTTGGTCTGTGTCTGTGTGCGTCTTGGGGTGATGGTAGACTGTCTGTTGTTCCTTCTTACTCTCTGTTCTGTCCTTCTCTCTGTGCTATTTGGTTCGTTGTGCTAATTCTCTTTCGTTCGTGTTTGCGTTAGGTTTATTGGTGGTTCTACATACCTGTACTTTCGTTGTACTTTACTCACTTTCCAACTGCATCCCGGTTTCGATCTCTCTCTCTCTCTCTCTCATTGTCAGGTTTCATTTGCTTCCAGTCGTACTTCTAGCTGTAAATAATTCTCTCTCTCTCTCTCTCTCTCTCTCTCTCTCTCTCTCTCTCTCTCATTGTCAGGTTTCCTTTGCAGTCGTACTTCTGTAAATAATTCTCTCTCTCTCTCTCTCTCTCTCTCTCTCTCTCTCTCCCTCTCTCTCTCTCTCTCTCTCTCTCTCTCTCTCTCTCTCTCTCATTTGTCAGGTTTCATTTCTTCCAGTCACTTCTGGCTGTAAATAATTCTCTCTCTCTCTCTCTCTCCCCCTCTCTCTCTCTCTCTCTCTCCTCTCTCTCTCTCTCTCTCTCTCTCTCTCTCTCATTGTCAGGTTTCATTTGCTTCCAGTCGTACTTCTAGCTGTAAATAATTCTCTCTCTCTCTCTCTCTCTCTCTCTCTCTCTCTCTCTCTCTCTCTCTCTCATTGTCAGGTTTTCATTTGCTTCCAGTCATACTTCTAGCTGTAAATAATTCTCTCTCTCTCTCTCTCTCTCCTCTCTCTCTCTCTCTCTCTCTCTCTCTCTCTCTCTCTCTCTCTCTCTCTCTCTCTCTCTCATTGTCAGGTTTCATTGGCTTCAGTCGTACTTCTAGC
>NC_089793.1:2882823-2900323 GCF_040412425.1 Macrobrachium rosenbergii | reverse complement strand
CCAGGAGGAGATTTACGCGCGTAGTTATTACTGAGAATAAACTTGGATAATCTCTCTCTCTCTCTCTCTCTCTCTCTCTCTCTCTGAATATATATATATATATATATATATATATATATATATATATATATATATATATATATATATATATATATATATATATATATATATATTTGTATACCAGCGACTTGTAAGTATATAAATATATATATATATATATATATATATATATATATATATATATATATATATATATATTATGTATATATACACATATATATTTATATATTTATATTTATATACCTAAACATACATTTATGTATAATATTTGTTACAGATAATTATATTTTGCTATACTCTGAACAAAGTACGTTTTTATAATATATATTTTGAGACACTTGCACTGTAATAATTCACGATTGATTTAAAGATTATATCCAAATCAACAATTTTTAGCAAAAAATGTAAATAAAAATAAACCCTGCCGCCTCATTCCTGTGACCAGCAAGTATACATATGCATCCCTCCCAGATACCTCAACCTGGATACCTGTAGCGTCCATCATAATCTTTATTCCATCTAAGCAGCATTCCCAGTGGGAACCACACCCTTCAGTCTTCCCCTACCCACCCCATAACCCCCACCTCCCCCCAACCGAAAGTAGGGAGTGAAGTATTCCCTGATATCTCGCCAGATTTAATTTCCTATCCACTCTTTGACAGAACACGAATGGATCCATTTTATTTCGGCAGTTGTGCTTTGAGGGGCGTTGTGTTTTCGGTTGAGCCCCACCCTCCCCGAGTTAGAGAGAGAGGAAGAGAGAATTATTTAATTTTATAATTTCATCACTATCTATGTTCGTTTACTATGAAACAGGAGAGAGAGAGAGAGAGAGAGAGAGAGAGAGAGAGAGAGAGAGAGAGAGAGAAGGATTATTAATTTTATTTCATCAATATTTATGTTCGTTTACTATGAAACGTAAGAGAGAGAGAGAGAGAGAGAGAGAGAGAGAGAAGAGAAAGAGAGAGAGAGAGACAATTTCATTAATTTTATCACTATTTTATGTTCGTTTACTGCAGAGAGAGAGAGAGAGAGAGAGAGAGAGAGAGAGGAGAGAGAGAGAGTGAGAAGAATGGGTGAATTTGAGGACAATTTTATTTTGTAATATACTAATTTCATCACTAATGAAGTTTACTCTGAGAGAGAGAGAGAGAGAGAGAGAGAGAGAGAGAGAGAGAGAGAGAGAGAGACTTGGATTTATGATACGAGTGTTTAATGATGTCATTAGTCCGGGAATTAACCAACCGTAAATGAAGTCGGGAGTTGGTTGAATTGATGGTTATGGGGTTTGTCGCCGTAGATTTTTATGGCGTGTCAATTCCGCCCCCTCTCTCTCTCTCTCTCTCTCTCTCTCTCTCTCTCTCTCTCTCTCTCTCTCTCTCTCTCTCGTGATTTATGGGTAAGGTGAGACTTTGATGAAAACGATGGCAACAGTTGTCGTTATTATTATTATTATTATTATTATTATTATTATTATTATTATTATTATTATTTTATTTGTATTTTTAACAAACGACATACCAAGTTTGTTTTTGTAAGTCTCTCTCTCTCTCTCTCTCTCTCTCTCTCTCTCTCTCTCTCTCTCTCTCTCTCTCTCTCTCTCTCTCTCTCTCTCTCTCTCTCGTTTATAGCAAATTAGCATGGTGATATAAATCAGACTCCTATCTCTCTCTCTCTCTCTCTCTCTCTCCCCCTCTTTTTTTGTTTAGTAAATAAAAATAATGGTAAAGTCATAAATTAAATTCTCTCTCTCTCTCTCTCTCTCTCTCTCTCTCTCTCTTTACACGCGATGATTCATCCGTATCGATCGACCTTAACTTAAGAAGGATAGCCTGTGTCACTCCCAAGGTCAGGTATGTAACAAGTATATTTTCATCCTCGCTTTTATTTTAGTTTCTCTATTTTAAGGCGGGGTCAAAGGTCATTTACTTTCATTTTGAATATAAAAGAAATTCATTATTGCTTAATCGTATTCGTAGTGTGTCTGAATATGGTTTATTTAAGTGCATTTTGTGTTGTACCCATGCGATGAATATATGTACAGTACATGTATGTGTATATTATTCATTATTTAAATCCCTTTATCCTTAAGGGGGTGGCTCCGTCCGGTTTTCTGTGTGTGTTTTGGGATGGGGTTGCTAGCCTCACGCCCTGCCCCACGAGTGTTCAAGGGTCTTATATATATATCTGTATATATAGTATATATATATGCATATGTATAATATTTATATACACGCCTTTTTCTCAGCAGTTTTCGGGATGATGTTGCTAGCTGCATATCCTTATCCACCTTGGCTGCGACCCACTGCAATGGACTTAATACCAGATACTGTAACTTATTAACTGTTTATATCAACATAAGCACAGTGGTTTTACGAAACGTCCCTATGTAATGATATGTAATTTGGTGTACATTCTTTTGTAATTAATTCACTGAGATTATATATATATATATATATATATATATATATATATATATATATATATATACATATATATATATATATATATATATATATATATATATATATATATATATATATATGTATGTATATATATATATATATATATATATATATATATATATATATATATATATATATATATATATATATATATATATATTACATCCCGCGTGCGTTGGTCAGTGTTATAAATTTTTCAGTTTCGAGGAGATGAACCCAAACGCAGTTATCTGGTGATTTGCCCGTCGCAATCACTTAGTCGTTATTGCTGTTTCGAGCATTATTGCGCTAATCACCGCTCATTGCTATCGATGTTGCTGAATGGCGTATAGCTGGTCATCATCAGTCGTCCTTGTGAGCGCTCTCTCTCTCTCTCTCTCTCTCTCTCTCTCTCTCTCTCTCTCTCTCTCTCTCTCTCTCTGCTGTGGGTTTGGGTTTCCCGTTTATTTCTTTAAAATTGTTCAGTTTTCACATTTAATGGCTTCTTTATCTCTGGTCTTGTTGAAAAGTATTTAATGATTTGTTTATTGGAATGTATATGGTATTTATTTGCTTTTCGCCATATTTGATTGTAAACAAGATGTTTTCTTGGAATGTGTGTATGTATGTATGTATGTATGTATGTATGTATGTATGTATGTATGTATGTATGTATGTGTGCGTGTGTGTATTCGTCTCATCTCCCCTTATAGGTGAAACTCCAGACTCGCTTTCTTTACACATACGTGGGAGGTTTTTTTGTGTAAGTGTTCGATTGTGTATTTAAATGCATACGTAGATACATAATTATATTTGGTATACATGCGTATGCATGCGTTCTTCTACAACCAAAAGATATTAATTTCTTTTTTGGGGAACAAAAGGAAAAGAGTGACCAGACCGACCTACTCTCGAATTCACAATATTCGTCGGAAGTCTTGCCTTATGTACATATATATATATATATATATATATATATATATATATATATATATATATATATATATATATATATATTATTATAAATATACTTTTATATATATATATATATATATATATATATATATATATATATATATATATATATGTTGTGTGTGTGTGTGTTTGTGTGTGTATATTTCCTAACCTATTTAAACCTAACCTAGTGTAAGTGGATTAGTCGTGTGCTAAAATAAGATGTCTTCTTCCTTTCTCCCATGCTTAAATGTAAACACTTCCTCTAATACAAAACCAGGATATCTTTGTCTGTCTGTCTGTCTGTGTAAGGGAGGACCTCGTCGAGGTAATCCCATTCCCACGCGCATCGGCGGGTGGAGCCGTATACGGATATTCTCTCTCTCTCTCTCTCTCTCTCTCTCTCTCTCTCTCTCTCTCTGTTGAGGTGATTGACCTATTAGATTCCTCCCTTCCCTTCGAGTGTACACATCTCCAACTTCCTTATTTGCTCGTCATGAGGCGGAAGGTCGGAGGAAGAAGGCGGAGGAGAGAGAGAGAAGAAAGAAAGAGAGAGAGAGAGAGAGAGAGAGAAAGAGAGAGAGAGAGAGAGAGAGAGAGAGAGGGGGAGGGTAACAACAAAGTGTCGGAGGGAGAAAGAGAGCGAAAGCGATATGGGATGTTATGTTTGTTAGGATAAGGGGGAGATCCACGCCGCCATTAAGGATGTAAACACACAAACACACACACGCACGCATGTACACGCGCGCGCGCTCGTTCAGACACACACAAGGGCTGGCGAGCATCGAAGGAATTATAGGAACGCGCCAGGAAGAAAGTCTTCGAGAAATAAAATTTTCCCCTGGAAGTATAAATTCCATTTCTGCATTTATCAACAGCAATGAACGGCTGTCTTAATTATTGCTTTCTTATTTATCTAATTGTTGCCTGATTCATCTGTAATTATTGCTTCCTTATTTTTCTGTATTCTACTAATCCCTTAGCTTACAAAGCCTTTATCTTCGGTTGAAGGAACCTATTTTACTATTTATGAAATATGAGAATCCTTAACAAGTGGGATGATTCACTTGTACAAACTTTTTAAGACTGAATCAACAACGAGAACCCATCAAGAGGAAATATCTTAAGGCTGAAAATACTCCCAAGAATATTCGGAAACACGACTGGGAAATAACTTGAATTTTAACTCATTCTTTCAAGTAGTCATAACTCTTGAACTAAGAATAAAGATTTGAACCCAACAAGAGGAAATATCTTAAGGCTGAAAATATGCTCCCAAGAATATTCAGAAACATGACTGAGAAGTACCTTGAACTTGAACACATTCTTTCAAGTATTCTTCAACAACAAGGCTACATCATTTGTGGAGAATCCAGCCATAAGAATGGAGATTTGAACCCATCAAGATGAAATATCATAAGGCTGAAAATATTCCCAAGAATATTCGGAATCACGACTGAGAAATACCTTGAATTTGAACACATTTTTCTAAGTATTCCCGAACACCAAGGCCACATTAGTCGAGGAAATAAAACCGTAACTCTGAACTAAGAATAGAGATTTGTCATGAAGTTGAATGAAACTTAGATTAACGAGAGATTAACGGAAATGAAGATTAACGAGAGATTAAGCGAAACAGAGGTCTGAGGACAGTGGAGGAGGACAGAGGGAGATAGGAATTGTGGAAAGGAAGAAAATTAAGGTCATGAGAGGGACGATTGACCATTTTCCTCGAAGGACGAAAGAAGGACCACGATGAGGAATGCGGAAAGGTTATTGAGAGGTTATTAATTGTGGTGGTGTCCTCTCTCTCTCTCTCTCTCTCTCTCTCTCTCTCTCTCTCTCTCTCTCTCTTTGTTGTTGGGATAGTTCTTGAAGAGATTATTAGGTTATCAAATTGCAGTTATTGCCAAGGAATTATGTAGAATCTCTCTCTCTCTCTCTCTCTCTCTCTCTCTTGTTAGAATAATTCTTTAAAGGATTATTATACAAATTATTGCCAAGGGATAATTTCGAATCTCTCTCTCTCTCTCTCTCTCTCTCTCTCTCTCTCTCTCTCTCTCTCTCTGTGTTGAAGGGATAATTCTTTAAGGGATCATTAGGTTGTCGAATTGCAATTACAACCAAGGAATAATTTAGAAACTCTCTCTCTCTCTCTCTCTCTCTCTCTCTCTCTCTCTCTCTCTCTCTCTCTCTCTCTCTGTTAGAATAATTTTTCAAGGGATTATTAGATTATTGAACTTCAGTTATTGCCAAGGAATTATAATTCTCTCTCTCTCTCTCTCTCTCTCTCTCTCTCTCTGTTGTTGGGATAGTTCTTGAAGGGATTATTATATCATCGAATTGTAATTTTTGCCAAGGAATCATCTCTCTCTCTCTCTCTCTCTCTTTCTCTCGGTCATAAACTAACCCCCTCTTCCTTGTTCCGTCTGCCTTTCTTCAACCCCCTCTTTATTCCCTCTCCCCCCACCCCCACCCCCCATTCACCTACTCGAGTGCGATGAGTCATCCTTGTATAGCAGACGAAGTGAGGGGAAGGGAGCCTTCTCACCCTCCCTCCCTCCCCTCCCTCCCTCCCTCCTTCCCTCCCTTCCTCCTCCTCCTCCCTCCTCCTCTCTCTTTCTCCCTTCATAGGCTTTCTTACATAAACCCCCCTGGCACACTGACTCCAGCGCCGGAGTTGTCTTCTTGGTAATATCACGATTACCTCTTGTGACAAACTTGCGAGGAGTTTTGGGAGCTTGTTTTCACCCGTTTGTGTGCGTATGTTGTGTTTTTTTGCGTGTATGTGTACGTGTGAGTGCGTGTTTTTGTTTCAGTATGGTACCTCAAGAACGGCTGGACGGAAATGAATGACAGTGGGTTAACATACTACCTTTTTTTTCTGTATGTGTGTTTTTATGTGTGTATGTGTGTGTTTGTGTGTGTGTTAGTTTCTGTAAGGTATCTCAAGGACGGAAATGAGTGTAACATACACTACCCTTTTTAGTTTTCTGTTAAAGAAAACCCTTGTGCCGGCCTTGTCTGTCCGCCCTTACTTAATTCTGTCCGCACTTTTTCTCTGACCCTACTTTTTCTGTCCGCCCTCAGATCTTGGAAACTACTGAGGCTAGAGGGCTGCAAATTGGTATGTTGATCATCCACCATCCAATCATCAAACATAACAAATTGTAGCTCTCTAGCTTTAGTAGTTTTTATTTTATTTAAGGTGAAAATTAGTCATGATCGTGCTTCTGGCAATGATTGAGGATAGGCCACCACCGTGCCGTGGTTAAAGTTTCTTGGGACGCGGGTCATACAGCATTGTATCGAGACCACCTAAATATAGATCTGTTTTCGGTGGCCTTGATCATACGCTATAGCGGCTGTACAGAAAACTCGATTGCGCCGAAGAAACTTCGGCGCATTCTTCACTTGTTTATCTTTTACTCCTAATAGGCCAAATGTATTTTTGCACCAATATGTTTTTTTCGTTTGGTCTATTGATATATGGAACGGTTTTAACGGTTTCATGTAAGGAAGTTTTTATATCTGGAAGTTCATTCACGATCCAGCCATCACCAGGAAGGAGAAACGCCTTATTGGTAAAAAAAAAAAATAATAATATTACTACTGTAGCTTTTTATTATTATTGTTATTGCTCCATCATAATCACATATCATGGTAGTTATTATTTTTGTTGTTGTGGAAATCTTAAAAAAGAAAAAGTAATTCTGATGTAACTTTTACACAATGATTATTGTCATTACAACGAAAAAAATTCATTCAAAATACCATGCATGTGTAATCCTTGAATGTCTCTCTCTCTCTCTCTCTCTCTCTCTCTCTCTCTCTCTCTCTCTCTCTCTCTCTCTCTCTCTCTCATGAGGACAAATTTCTCACTTTGTGGTCTCTCTTTATCTTACCCATCTTTTGGAACCTTTACCTAATCGAAACACTTTGTTAACCCCGATCCTCTCTCTCTCTCTCTCTCTCTCTCTCTCTCTCTCTCTCTCTCTCTCTCTCTCTCTCTCTTTTTATCAGGACATATTTTTCCCATTCTGGTCCCTCTTTAGCTCACCCTTAATCAAAAACACGCTTAGCACGTCTTGATCCCCTTTACTCTCTCTCTCTCCCTCATCTGGATAAGTTTCTCACTTTCTATTCTCTATCTCAGTCATCTTTTGGAATGGTTTCCTAATCAAGAACACACTTTGCACACCCTGTTTCGCCCCCTCCTCCTCTCTCTCTCTCTCTCTCTCTCTCTCTCTCTCTCTCTCTCTCTCTCTCTCTCTCTCAACGGACTATCTGTATGGACGGACGGACGGACGTGCCAGCAAGTTCAGCCTAAAACTCTCTCTCTCTCTCTCTCTCTCTCTCTCTCTCTCTCTCTCTCTCTCTCTCTCTCTCTCTCTCAAAGGACTATCTGTATGGACGGACGGACGTGCCAGCAAGGATTCAGCCCTAAAACTCTCTCTCTCTCTCTCTCTCTCTCTCTCTCTCTCTCTCTCTCTCTCTCTCTCTCTCTCTCTCAACTGACTATCTGTATGGACGGACGGCCGTGCCAGCAAGGATTCAGCCCTAAAACTCTCTCTCTCTCTCTCTCTCTCTCTCTCTCTCTCTCTCTCTCTCTCTCTCTCTCTCTCTCTCTCAACTGACTATCTGTATGGACGGACGGACGGACGTGCCAGCAAGGATTCAGCCCTAAAACTCTCTCTCTCTCTCTCTCTCTCTCTCTCTCTCTCTCTCTCTCTCTCTCTCTCTCTCTCTCTCTTGCAAAAGAGCGCCCCTCGTCCTTCCCTCCCTCTCTGCTTCCTGGAACCGCGGGCGGAGAGAATGCGTCTGTTTCACTGTGATGGACAACATCGTGCCTCCTGTGCCTCCACAATCTTTTGGCACAATCCGTGCCTGCCCCCACCCTCCCGGCCCAGCCAGAGAGGTCACGTTTTGGCAGCGCGCGTTTCTTTGTCTCGATTGATATGGCTAACCTTTCACGCGGGCGGTTCTTCGTTTGGGGATTTTGCGAGGTGCAACCGTGTTTATGCAGACGATCAGACAAACGTATGATGTACTAGTGTATCAATTTTAATAAATTTTATTCATATTTGTTTCGTCTTGGCTTTTTTTCGACGTTTGTATTTGTTAGGTACAGCCGTGTTTGTGCAAAAGGTTAGACAAAGGTATCGCGTGTGTGTATGTGAATATGCTCCAGATTTTTTTGTTTTTGTGTATGGGCAAATACTGCACTTTTATCCTCTTGTGTGATTTTTAATTTTATCTGAGTAAAGCTGGCTGTAATTGCGATGATTTGAGCCATAAGGAAAACGCTTACGTAAATATACACAAATAATATGTGTAAGTATGTATGTGTATGTATATATACTTTATTTCAAGCTACATCATTGATACTAGGAATTCTTCCTATTACTTAAATTATGTTAGTTATGTGGAGGACATTCACAAAACATGCACACGGTTGCTTTATGTAGGCAAATAACGCACCTGCAGCAATACTTTGAGCCCCCTGATATATTATCTTTGACCGTATGTAATGTTAACCATACGTCCAGTCTCTATATGTTGAATAACCCATGCATAACTTACACAAGTATAAATGAAATCATTCATGCACACACTTCAATCCTCAGCTATAATCCACCGAAACTAACCCAAGCAGGAAATATGTGTGAGTATGCTTCCAAGTACCGATTAAAAAAGGAATTTATAGTGCCCATGAATTCCAGTGAATCAACGACAGTGACCAAGAGTCGATTCCTAGGAATGTGAATGAGTAAGGGTTGCAGTTAGGGGAATGTATCAAGTTTGGAGAATGCCATTGAAGGTAAGCAAAGAGGAGAACAACAGGACGTTACTAAGAGGCGAGAATTCCTGTAGAGCAGATGGGGTCTTGATATAAATTAGGATAGTATTTGATTCATTGAGGCTTTCCTGTTTAACGAGAATCGGTGGCGGGGCGAATGACTGATGCTGTGATATCACGTGTTGGTTGAAGAGCTTGGGGTTTATATATATATGTGTGTGTGTATGTATGTATGTATGTATGTATATAGATATATAATATGCATATATATATAAATGTACATATATAAAATTATATATATATATGTATAATTATATATATATATATATATATATATATATATATATATATATATATATATATATATATATATATATATATATATATATACATACACATATATATAAGTTTGATAGACCATTCAGAAAGCAAAGAAATCTTATCAGTGGCCATCCACAGAACTCTACTCTTTCGACAATGGGCCATTCAACTCCGTAGCCATATCGGCTAAGCTGTTCCCCGAAGATGTAATTTCGGTTCCCGTTTAGATTTATAGAATCGATAAGAATATAGCAACAGAGAGAGAGAGAGAGAGAGAGAGAGAGAGAGAGAGATATAGTGCTTCCTCACTGTCTGATAACGATGGCGTGTAGTGGAGATAAAGAGAAGTGAAGTTTCTCTCTCTCTCTCTCTCTCTCTCTCTCTCTCTCTCTCGATCTCGATCTCTCTGAGAGTATTTGACATCTTGTATTCCATCAGCTGACTCCGTCTTCCAATAGCAACTCGATCCATTACATCTGCTTTTGTCCAATCAAATCGTTCCATTCCAGGCTTCTTCTCTGGATGTCTCGCCAGAGCTCGAAGTTGCTAACGAGCAAAATTTTTTTTTTTCAATGGAGTGTGCTTAAGGATTAATGTTGACGCATGGTGACATGAACTGTTATCGACATCTTGAATTAAAAAAGCCACAAGACGGAGAAAAATTATTATTATTATTATTATTATTATTATTGAAGGTAATGGCTGCATTAGCTGCATTCAGTTTATATAGAGTTTTCTCGATTTTTCTAAAACTCTATATAATTAATTGAACGCGGCTGATGCAACCATCACCTTCAACAATACATGTTTGAAAGAGGGTCTACTACATACTTTTATTATTATTATTATTATTATTATTATTATTATTATTATTATTATTATTATTATTATTATTATTGGTAAGAAATCCACAACCTCTTGAAAAGCAGTTGTGTAACAAAAATCCACAATTATGTAGTAAATTGTATTGCTGTGTATAATTGTGGATTTCCATTCATTATTATTATCACCATCCCTAGGCACTGACTGACCTTTCAGCTCGAGGAAGCCATTGGTGGTGGTTGTGGTACAATGAAGAAATAATGAATGAAAGCATCGTTTGGCCTTTGTGATTTGCAACTACGCTCGGTCGTAAATGTCAAACTGTGTCACGTGAGTTTTGGTTTCCTTTCCGTGGCTGGGGGTGGGGAGGGGAACCAGGAATGGATCTCCGGGAACGCACACACACACACACACCGGACTTAAATAAATAAATACGAACTTCCTGGTGTTCGCTTAAATGGGCGTAGCCTACGTTTTGGGCCTATTTCCCCTCGCTGGGAAATAGTAGGAGAGGGAGGATATACTGTATGTGTACGTATGAAATGTAATATATATATATATATATATATATATATATATATATATATATATATATATATATATATATATATATATATATATATATATATATATATATTAATTATATTTATATACATATATGTATATCTATATACTTACGTATATAATTAAACCACAGGTGAAGGAATGACATACTTTCTTTTAATTGTGTAAAAAAATCACGTGTCATTGTGATTAAAATCATATATATATATGTACAGTATATATATAGATAGATATAGGTATATACCGTATAGTTAGCTGCCTATATCTATATAATATGATCTTGGGAAAGTAATAATGTAAAAAATATATCTCCACTAGTAAATGATATTATCCCAGGAAATATTCCCTTTCGTAATATTCTCTATATTCCCTAAACGCTGAAGACAGCATTCGCGATGCCACGTTCAACCCACGGTTGCTCTCTCGGCCACTAATGAAAGGCAATTTACTGTTAAAATGATGATAAATGAAATTCATTAGGAAAGAACATCAGATAGTATGTATATCTGAGGACATCATCTTACTCATGTAGATTAACTTGTCAGGTCTTTTTAGAGAGAGACGGGGAGAAGGGGAGATAAGAAGAAGAAGAAGGAGAAGAAGAAAGGGAAGTGAGGGGTGAGGAATGAGGAATGAGGAGGGAGGATGGTAGGCAGTGAGGCAGGCAGGGTGTTGTCAAGGCGGGGTCCACGTGGAATACCCTTGAATTATTACCAGCTAATACCAAGAGGATTAGTCATGCAGTTACTGGACTGCTAGACTTGACTGTAACTTTCAGACTCTCTCTCTCTCTCTCTCTCTCTCTCTCTCTCTCTCTCTCTCTCTCTCTCTCTCTCTCTCTTTTGTAGGACGAACCTTCTCTTTTTCGTGTTCTGTAGCACTGATTTAAGGTTCTTTGCAGCGTCCCTTCGGCCCCTAGCTGCAACCCCTTTAATTTTTTTTACTGTGCCCCCGTTCATATTTTCTTTCTTTCATCTTACTTTCCACCCTCTCCTAACAATTGATTCATAGTGCAACTGCGAGGTTTTCCTCTTGTTACACCTTTCAAACCTTTTGACTGCCAATTTCCGTTTCAGCGCTGAATGACCTCATAGGTCCCAGCGCGTGGCCTTTGGCCTAAATTCTATAATATTCTATTCTACTGTAACATTGATAACGGTGTTCTCGCTACGATGTTAACGAAGGCAGTCGCGAAGATTGTAATTACTTAAATATTCGGTAAGAATATCTCGAATCTGTTTGTTACAGACGCAATCGGTACCTATTCGTGTACTTTCATTACGGGAATCAATATTATTGACGAAAACAAGCCGAGTAAAATGATGGACAGGAACCGTGAAACTTGTCAACACGAATCCGACAGCTAATTCTGCCTTTCATTCTGTTTAATTGATTTCATTGATGCTTCAAGCCTCAGCCACCACGTGAATTGATTGTAAAAGCAAAACGAAAGCAAAAAGAACCTTTCACTTCACTTACGACTTTAGCCGGAAGGAAATAGTTCTTGTTCAGAATGAAATTCGTTGACGCTGTACGGAAACTTGATCATTCTCTCTGGGTGTTGGTTGCTATAGTCACCAGAAGAATGTTGGGGATTAAGTTTGCATTAGAATCGTACTCTTGCGAGGTATTCCTCAATGGTTTGACATCGATCCGAGCTATTCTGTGGTTATATTGCTCAGTGTCAGAACATATTAAACCCTAGCATAATGTTATGGTTATTGCTTAGTGTCCAAACATATTAAATCTTAGCATAATGCCGAACATATTATAGATCCTTGCATAATAAAGCCTTGGGATCTGAAAACATTTCGTCTTTTTGAATCTAGGGGGCCGCTTTATGCCGATGTGGGAGGGAGTATGATAAAATTTTAAGGCGTATTGATTGCCGAGTGAGTAATATTCATCCAGGTGGTATATGTTTTGTGATTTGCCTCATACTGGTAATCCGTACTGTCAACAACACATATTACACTTGCAGGTGGAACTCTTGTGTTACTTTGAAAAGTGAATCTAGACGCTTTTGTTATATTACAAATTTGATTTTTAATGTGACTGAATTTCGAAAATGTCAAGATTACTGTTCTGAGGTGAATCTAGAAGATTTTATTATATTACAAATTTGATTGCTCTTATGGTTAAAAACCGAAATTGTTAAAGATTAGTGTTTTGAGGTACAAACAATATTTTAATAAATCAGTCAGGGTTTACAACTATATTTCAGTAGCTTGAGGTTGAATAATAGCATATCTTGAGTCCCTTATCCCGACTGCCATTTCTTAGAGGAACTTTATAGTGGTTAAAAATGAGAAGATAAAACCTACCGCCTCTTACTGCTGTTTAGCACTGAGATCCTCCATTAAACGAATGTTATTCTTATTTTTGCTTTTGGGGAACAGTAATGGAATGTGATGCAGGTATTTTGTCATGTATCTAAAGAGAATAGTGGATTTTCTCTCTCTCTCTCTCTCTCTCTCTCTCTCTCTCTCTCTCTCTCTCTCTCTCTCTCTCTCTCTCTTTACTGTTTTAAATGAAATGGTAAAAATCACTTAAGAAAAATAGTTAGTACGGCAACGAATTTTTCAAACATCAAATTAGACAGTCTCTCTCCTCTCTCTCTCTCTCTCTCTCTCTCTCTCTCTCTCTCTCTCTCTCTCTCTCTCCTTCACTGTTTTAAGTGAAATAGTAAAAATCACTTAAGAAAAAATAGTTAGTATAGTACATAAACGATTTTTTAAAACATCAAATAGACAATCTCTCTCTCTCTCTCTCTCTCTCTCTCTCTCTCTCTCTCTCTCTCTCTCTCTCTCTCTCTCTCTCTCTCTCTCTCCTGCTGTTTTAAATAAAATATTGAAAACTAACTACGAAAAATAAGCAGTCCGTAAACGATTACTTTTTTTTTTTTTTTTTTTTTTACAAAACATCAAATAGGTAACAATGTAATTGAATTGGCGATGGCGAGAGAGGGACGTGTGCAAATTAAATAACTGTCCTTCCGTATACGCCTTATTTGTACGCGCAGCCGCCGAAGGAGAGCGTCCGGTCGTGTAATTGCTCTTCGTAACTTTTGTTTTTATTTCTCATTAGTTTTTTTTTTTTTTTTTTCCCCTTTGGGTCTTCATTAATTTTCTCTTTTTAGTTTTTATTTTTAAAAAATTTATTTTTGTCTTCATTAATTTTTCTTTCTAGTTTTTCATTTTTAAAAGAATTTATTTTATCTTTTAAAAGGTTTTTTCTTTTTCTTTCTAGTTTTTCATTTTTAAAAGGATTTATCTTATTTTATTTTCTAAAATGGTTTTTCTTTTTCTTTTTAGTTTTTCATTTAAAAAAATTTATTTTATTTTATTTTCAAAAGGATTTTTGTTTATTTTTTAATTATTTTTGCATCATTTCAAGATAATGAAATAATTGATTTTAGGATTGTGATGAAGGAATGGTGTTACTTTGATTTCTGTAAACATTTTATGTTTAGTCACTGTACATTGCGTTCATAATAGATATTGACATAACATTGGATGTGCAATGGACAAGCATTGCAGTTGCCGGTACGGTCTTTGAATAGAGAGAGAGAGAGAGAGAGAGAGAGAGAGAGAGAGAGAGAGAGAGAGAAATGAATACCCAAAGAAAGAATTTGCCATCATAAGCAATGATCTTTATGGAGAGAGAGAGAGAGAGAGAGAGAGAGAGAGAGAGAGAGAGAGAGAGAGAGAGAGAGAGAGAGAGAGAGGATGAATGCCCAACGAAAGCTTTATTCATTGCTAGTATATATATATTTTTTTTTTTTGAGAGAGAGAGAACACGAATAACCAGCAGAAGCATTGCCACTGCTAGCACGACCTTTTTACCCACACAGAGAGAGAGAGAGAGAGAGAGAGAGAGAGAGAGAGGATGAAAATGCCCAACGAAAAGCTTTATTCATTGCTAGTATATATATATTTTTTTTTTTGAGAGAGAGAGAATACGAATAACCAGCAGAAGCATTGCCACTGCTAGCAATGACCTTTTACCCACACAGAGAGAGAGAGAGAGAGAGAGAGAGAGAAAGAGAGAGAGAGAGAGAGAGAGAGAGAGAGGGATGAATGCCCCAACGAAAGCTTTATTCATTGCTAGTATATATATATTTTTTTTTTTGAGAGAGAGAACACAATAACTAGCAAAGCGTTGCCACTGCTGCAAGTGACCTTTACCCACACACAGAGAGAGAGAGAGAGAGAGAGAGAGAGAGAGAGAGAGAGAGAGAGAGAGAGAGAGAGGATGAATGCCCATGAAAAAGCTTTATTCATTGTTAGTATATATATATATTTTTTTTTTTGAGAGAGAGAGAACACGAATAACCAGCAGAAGTGCATTGCCACTGCTAGCACGACCTTTTACCCACACAGAGAGAGAGAGAGAGAGAGAGAGAGAGAGAGAGAGAGAGAGAGAGAGAGAGAATACTCCAAACAAAAGCTCCCTCCAACACCCTTCACGGGGCCGTTCGTTGTCGGAACAATGGTCGGAATAAAAGCCAGCCGTAGATATCGAACTGTCCTAAATAACTTTGGCCAGATCCAGAACCCCCTTGGCTAGAATGCTTGGAATTATCCCACAATTCCATCAGTTGGTTGGTGGTGGGGGGGTTGATGGAGAGGTTTCTCTCACTGGGCTTTTCACTTATTTATTTATTTTATTTTAATTGTTCATTTATTCTCGTCTCTCAGGTGGGTTTTAGGTTGCTTGTTTGTTGATGATTGTATTTCTCGTTATTGATTTTAGTTTTATTCTGTCCGCACTTTTTCTGTCCGCCCTCAGATCCTAAAAACTACTAAGGCTAGAGGGCTGCAAATTCGCATGTTGATCATCCACCCTCCAATCATCAAACATACCAAATTACAGCCCTCTAGCCTCCCCAGTAGTTTTTATTTGATTTAAGGTTACAGTTAGCGATAATCGCGCTTCTAGCACCGGTATAAGATAGGCCACCACCGTGCCGTAGTTAAAGTCTCACGGGCCGCGGCTCATACAGCATTATACCGAGACCACGTAAAGACAGATCTATTTTCGGAGGCCTTGATTATAAACGCTGTAGCGGCTGTACAGAAAACTCGATTGCGCCGAAGAAAATTCGGCTACATATTTTACTTGTTTTATCGAGTGTACAGATTTAACAGCCCGTGAGAAAGTTGCATTGTTACCTGGCCAGGCTCATCCCCACTACTCTCCCCTTAATGGGTTTATCCGCCGCCACAGAGTGTACGGAGGCATTAGCTATGTATAGGGACACATCCGGGCTTCCCTATGGACTGCTATAGAACTCTCAAGCTATAATGCGTCGGGAGAAAGGCCGCTTTATTTCTTCCTGCTTGCTTTTTGTTTTTGTGTTGGCCGCCTGGCTGGCTTCTGCTGGGGTGGAAGAAACTCTGCTTCATTCTAGAAGTTCGCTTCTTAGACTGGGTATATGATTCTTGGGACTAATGGAATAATCTTTCTCTATTATTATTATTATTATTATTATTATTATTATTATTATTATTATTATTATTATTGTTGTCGTTGTATTATTATTATTATTATTATTATTATTATTATTATTATTATTATTATTATTATGCCCTAGATTAAAAGACAGACAAAGCCTATATCATTTCCAGAAATAGAAGTCTTCCTCCCTGTTCACTGGAGCAAAAATAATTCCTCCAAAGTAATAAAACAGAAATCACGATTTAATTGAGGCTATTTTTATCTAGGTAATTTTTTCTTATATTTGTTCCCCCCCCTCAGAGGTTTCTCACGTAGCCGAAAAAATCCCCTTGGGGAGTTTTTTCCCCCTCCAAGAGGAATGATCGTATTAGGTTTCCAAAGCCACTTATCGGCTGGCTATCTTTTAAGCAGGCCTATATGGTTTTCTTGTGACGTCATTGGTGTGAATGCTGGTAGGATCTGGAAGTCATTGTAACAGTACTAATTCGGTTGCAAAGGAGTTGAAAGCCGAAGGTTGTTGAAAAGGTATTTTCAATACTTAGGAATTATTATTATTATTATTATTATTATTATTATTATTATTATTACTATTGCTGATGATTTAATATGGCAGTAGATTATGATTGGTGATAATTTAAAATGACATTATAAAGTTGTAATCTGTGTTATTGTAACTTTGTTTTAGATTTAATAATAATAATAATAATAATAATAATAATAATAATAATAATAATAATAATAATAATAATAATAATAGTAGTAGTAGTAGTAGTAGTAGTAGCAGGAATCTTACAATGAAAGAAAAACTTCACAGTTATGTAACTGCACAAAAATATATTTAGAAATAAAACTATACACAGAGAGCTTTTAAGAATCTGTGCAGATTTTCGAGTTCTCTCTCTCTCTCTCTCTCTCTCTCTGTAGTTTTATTTGTTTCTGCACAATAATAATAATAATAATAATAATAATAATAATAATAATAATAATAATAGCAGCACCTTCAGATTGTAATACTCAGCCACAGGAAAGCTTCGACACCGCATCGAGGACTTCAAAAACACAAAGGCGGCGCCAG
>NC_089793.1:2877823-2880323 GCF_040412425.1 Macrobrachium rosenbergii | reverse complement strand
AGGTAATACATCGATTTTTCTGTACATTACAAGTGACAGATTTATAGACTGGTCTTTAACTTTCAAATCCTTTTAATCTTTCTGTCAGTCTGTTGAACGAGTCAGTTAGGGAAGCATTGCAGTGCATGGTAAGTTTGTACGACTGTACACTGGCTTTTATTTATTCATTTTTTATTTATTTATTTATTTATTTATTTCACTACTCTATACTTTTTTTTCGGTTATTTAATTTTTGTTTATCATTTAATTTTTTGTTATTTAATTTCCTGGTTATGTCATTCTTTGATTATCATTCATATCCATAATTTACGGCTATTTGCATTTATGCAGACCTAGGGAATTGTTCTTCCCGGTTGGCAATTGTGATAAAAGCTTTATTTGTTTTGCATATATCAACAGAAGCGAAAGGAATATGAAAACGTTACAGAACAAAAGCAAAGTGCTTTCACTCGTTATCAAGCAATTAGCATTTGCCTCCCCCCGTTCGAACCGTGATATGACAATGACACAGAGCGCGGGATGCCATCAATCTCTCATTTTTGACACAGCCACGCGATTATATTTATGAATTCGCAGAATCTGTTCGAATAATTCGGTTAAGAATATGACTCAGATAGGATCTGTTGAGACGCCCATTTTTTTTGTATACATTGGTATAATAGGCTTTTTCTTATTGCTTATGCTATTGTTATTTGACTGATTTGGTCAGTGGCCCCTGTGGGCGTGTTCTATATGAATAGGGTTCATGTTTGGAATAATAATAATAATAATAATAATAATAATAATAATAATAATAATAATAATAATAATAATAATAATAATAATAATGGAGAAACAGTTCTATATAACTGTGAATTTGTTTCTCCGTTTTAATAATAATAATAATGATAATAATAATAATAATAATAATTCTTAGGTAAATATGAATTTATGCCCTTTAACACTTATATTCGTTTCTGAGATTCATTTGTTGATCTGTATGCTAGCCATAGATTATGTATATATTATTATTGGCTTCAGTACTAAAATAATGACATTGCCGTTTTTGTATGTAAATATTTGCTTGATACTTCTCCCTCCTATCTCATTTTCCGTGTTTTATATTTGCTGAAATAGGAATGCGACTGACCTTTCTGGGCTTCTTTCATTTGCATGGTTATTCATTTTGAACAGTGATTATTAATAATTGGAACGCGTCATTGATCAGAGTAATAATTAGTGTGCAATTTTAGGGGCCGGGAACACCTGCAGTTTTAGGGAAATATTTTTATTTCACCTCTTCATTTAATTATTTGGAAATGCACTTTTTTTCATAATTTCTTTATTCTTTATCCTTTTTCTCTTTATAAGATTAATTATATAGAAAAAATGGCTTGGTTTTAGACCAAACCAAACGAGGCGCAGAGTCTCCGTAGGTTTTATTATTTTTATATTATTTTTATTTTAGTATTTTTTTTATATTGCTTTTATTATTATCATCGCCACACACTCTCTCTGTGGAAGAAGCCACACATCCTTAAAACAGAATAACCACATATAGGAAGATAAAAACTCATATTAATAAGGGTTCCGTCGACACTACATTAAAACATGTCATAAACACGTCGGAAACTTACCGAGTCCATGTCACACACAGGTTGAAAACATGTCACCTACCATAAGTGGCGAACAGATCATTGGCACATGCTGCATAATCGTATGACGCACTGGTTTGGACTACCAATAAATCGGTGACTTGTATTCAGCCTGTTTGTGATGTGTGTGGGATTAGTTGCTGACATGTTCATGACGTGTTTTAATGCGGTGTGGAAGTGTACTCATATCATTACCTCAGTAGGTGCCGTAGAGGAAATTCACTTTATCTTGTACTGAGAGAGAGAGAGAGAGAGAGAGAGAGAGAGAGAGAGAGAGAGAGAGAGAGTGAAATAAATCTACGAGAATAACGAAGTAGAAATGGAGAAAATAAGAAAGTTAGGAAATTTTACGACGAAGTAGAGAGAGAGAGAGAGAGAGAGAGAGAGAGAGAGAGAGAGAGAGAGAGAGAGAGAGAGAGAGTTATAACGACAGTAACCGAAATTTAATAAGTGCCATAAAACGAGAATAACGAAGTAGAAAGAGAGAGAAGTTAAAGACAAGGAAGAATAAAAGAAATAGACGAAAGAGAGAGAGAGAGAGAGAGAGAGAGAGAGAGAGAGAGGGAAATTATAACGCTACCAAAGTAACGAAGTAGAAATGGAGAGAATAATAAAGTAAGGAAATAAAACGACGAAGAGAGAGAGAGAGAGAGAGAATAGAGAGGAGAAAATAAAGAGAGAGAGAAAAAGGTTAAAAACAAAGTGAAATTTTATGGAGGCGTACCAGAATAACGGGGAAGTGAAATAGAGAGAATAGTAAAGCAGTTGAAATAAAAGACGAGAGAGAGAGAGAATTGAGAGAGAGAGAGAGAGAGAGAGAGAGAGAGAGAGAGTGGAAATTATTTTTGTAACGCATACCAAAGTAA
>NC_089793.1:2862823-2867823 GCF_040412425.1 Macrobrachium rosenbergii | reverse complement strand
ATAAATATATATATATAACTGTATGTGTGTATTTATATATATATATATATATATATATATATATATATATATATATATATATATAATATATATATATATATATATATATATATATATATATATATATATATATATATATATATATATATATATATATATATATATATGTATGTATGCATTATGAAATGCATGTTTATATGTTACTTTCGCATACATGAAAATAATTTATATAAGCTACAGATGTACCGGCATTTCAAATTGGCTGCATATTTTCCCTACTGAGACCAACCGAACATGAAATTCTCCCGTCAAACATATTGAAATGGAAAGCTCTAGTCAGTCTCCCAAAGGGGCGTAATTAATCACCAATGAAAGGAATGAAAAGGGACTCAGGAAGAGAGAGAGAGAGAGAGAGAGAGAGAGAGAGAGAGAGAGAGAGAGAGAGAGAGAGAGAGATAACGAGCGGAGGCGTTAAATAGATCGTGACGATCTCATATTTGCATACAGATTGATTTCAAGCGCTGATCGCTCCCGTGTTGAGAATTAGTAGGGTCTCTAATGAAGGAGATGAAGAAGTGGGAGTAAAATCCCAGATGAACTAACAAGGAACGAGAAAGAGAGAGAGAGAGAGAGAGAGAGAGAGAGAGAGAGAGAGATGAACTAACAAGGTATGAGAAGAGAGAGAGAGAGAGAGAGAGAGAGAGATGAACTAACAAGGAACGAGAGAGAGAGAGACAGAGAGAGAGAGAGATGAACTAACAAGGTATGAGAAGAGAGAGAGAGATGAACTAACAAGGTATGAGAAGAGAGAGAGAGAGGTACTAACAAGGTATAAGCAGGAGGGGAGAGAGAGAGAGAGAGAGAGACAAAACCGAGATGAACTAACAAGGTATGAGCAGGAGGAGAGAGAGAGAGAAGACAAAACCGAGATGAGCTAACAAGGTATGAGCAGGAGGAGAGAGAGAGAGAGAGAGAGAGAGAGAGAGAGAGAGAGAGAGAGAGAGAGAGAGAGAGAGAACCTAGAACTAACAGGGTATGAGGAGGAGGAGGAAAAAGAGAGAGAGAGAGAAAAAACCGAGATGAACTAACAAGATATGAGAAGAGAGAGAGAGAGAGAGAGAGAGGAGAGGAGAGGAGAGAGCATCTGCCTCTCTCGATTTGGGGTTTAATCATGTATGTACACAAATCCTCCTAACAAAGGATGCATTGAACCACCTGCGCTTGGTAAGCTATTGTCAATTTACTCTTTCTTTGTGAAGGCCACTTTTTTTTTTTCTGCGGGTCATGCATATGGTTCCCGAGACAAAGTATTTTTTTTTTTTTCACTCCGTAAGTTGCTCAGATTATGTAGCATTTGAGGTAAAGCAAGATGTGTATTTTTTTTTAATAATGTTTGGTAGAGGTTACTGTAGGAGAATTACTGTGTTTGTGCATCTCTTGGAAAATTCTCCCGTCTTTTTAACCGAGTTAAACTCTGCGGTGCTTTGTAACTAAATAGTTAAACTCTTTGGTCCTTTTTAACTAAATTGTTAAACTCTTCAGTCCTTTTTAACTGAACTGTTAAACTTCAGCCCTTTTTAACTATATATGAAAACTCTTTGGTCCTTTTAACTAAACAAAGAAATTCTCAGGTCCTTTATAACTAAATAAATCTCTTTGGTCCTTTTTAACTAAATAGTTAAACTACTGTCCTTTTAAACTAAATTATAAAACTCTCAGGTCCTTTTTACCTAAATAATAAAACACTGGTCCTTTTTAACTGAATAAAACTCTTCGGTCCTTCTGAACAAAATGGTCAAACTCTCCTGTCATTTTAACTAAATAGTTAAATTCTCTGATCCTTTTTAACTAGATGCTAAAACTCTCCGGTCCTTTTTAACCCCGAGACGTTGGGATAGGTTAGGAGACGCATCTGTTCAGGAAGAGCAGAACGATGCAGGGAAACAAAAGAAGCGTTTAAGGCGATGTGGGTCTTCCTTCTTGCGAACTGTAGAGATGACAGTTGGACGAATCTCTGCCTTGTCGATTCTTTCTTCCTATTAATCTTCTTTTGTGTGTGTTTTTTTTTGTTTTTTTGTTTTGTTTTGAGTGATGTCAAGAATGCAACTTGGAAACAAGTAAAAGCGATCATGCTGTGCAACAAAGGACTGTGAAATTCACAATTCACAAAGAGTGCCTTTGTCTTTTGAAAGGCATTTGGGCTACAGAGAGTTGCTTGTTTTCAGAGGTATGGCTCTGCTGTTGTTTGTTTCAAATTCCGTTTTGCTGGTGAACATTGAAGTTCTTTGCGCGTAATCTAGAATACGCAGCTTGTATTTTGCTTGTATTTGTAATATACTACCCTAGTCTGTGATTTGCATGTATTCTGGATTACGCTGTAATGTGGAACACTGACTATAATTTTTGCGTGATCTGGTGGGTACACTGTCTGCTTAATCTGAAACAGATTCTGCAATCTACCTGGAATACTCTGCCTGTAATCTGGAGTATATTTGAGTTAAATCTGGAATACCCAATATGAATAAACATTTTCATGCATTTCTGTATTCTAGATTACTCTAAAAATAGATTGCATGTATTTTGGATTAATTGTAATTTAGAATACACAGCCTTTTACCTGGAATACGTTGCTTGCATTCCGAAATTCAGTTTATGTATTCTGGATTACTTGTAATTTAGAATACACAGCCTGTAATGTGGAACACCGACTGTAACCCAGAATACCGAGAGTTACCATGAACTCAACGACGAAGTACAAGGTGTATGCCGGAGGTATGTTACTCTATATACATTTGTGTGTGATGTACCTTTGCGTCCGCACGTGCCGTTGCTTGTGTTTGTGTAAAATTTTTTTTTTCCCTCCGTAACCTCTTTCGTAATGAAGAGACTCCCTCTGCACGTGACTATTCCCCACCATGTGTCTTGCACGTGACTTTTAACATCCGTCTTTTCATTACGGCAGCTGTCATGCTTTTAGTTTTCTGTGAAAGAAAACTATTGAGATGGCTTTTTGTCTGTGCGTCCGTCCGAACTCAGATCCTAAAAGCTACTGAGGCTAGAGGGCTGCGAATTGGTATGTTGATCATCCACCCTCCAGTCATCAACCATACCAAATTGCAGCAATCTGGCCTCAGTAGTTTTATTTATTTGAGTGGGAAAGTTAGTCATGATCATGCGTCTGGCAGCATATAGGTGCCAACAACACAGGCCACCACCTGGCCGTGGCTGGAAGTCTCATGGGGCCGCGGTTAAGAGTTTCATGGGCCGTGGCAGAAGTTTCACACAGCATTATACGCTGTACGGAAAACTCGCTTGCGCCGAAGAAACTTCGGCGTATTTTGTCTTGTTTTATTGTGTTCATGCTTTATATTGCTGGTGCCATGCTTTATGACCAAGGTCGTGCTTCAAAGCAAAAGCTTTGTGTTGGGTGGAAAAGATGGTTTCTTGTGAAGGGTTTTCAGATACCGGGTCGAGTTGTTTGGGCAAATTTAGTAATATTATTGGTCACCAAATTGTTATTCGATGGATGAGAGGGAAGGACGATGAATGACGATGTGATTAGATAGACGATTAGATAGAGTGACGTTAGATAGAATGATAGAATTAGCTAGAATTACAGAGAATGGTGATATAATTAGATAAACGATTAGATAGAGTGCTATAATTAGATAGAAATAGGTAGGGTGACGATATAATTAGATAGACGATTAGATAGAATGATAGAATTAGCTAGGAACAGATAAATGACGATGTAAGTAGATAAACGATTAGATAGAATGTTATAATTTGGTAGAAATATAGAGAATGATGATGTAATCAGATAAATGATTAAGATAGATAGATTAGATAGAATGACGATTAGATAGAATGAGATAGAATGATCGATTTAAGTAGAATGAGATAGAATGACGACAGAATTAGATAGACGATTAGATAGAATGACAGAATTAGATAATATTAGATAGAATGATGGCATCATTAGACAGCGGGACGAAGACCCCGTAGAAGGTAGTTGGACGGTAGATGGACGGGTGGACGGAATTGAACTAGTCTAGGTAAATAAACAAACGGGAAAATATGGCGGATAGCAGCCTGTAGAAACTATTCTACAAAGCGGCTGACCCCTAATTATGCGGAAAAAGAAATGAAGAAGAAATTCGTATAAATTTAGGGTGTAACAATACTTTATCTTCTTCCTGAACTTTTTATTCCCTATTTTTTTAATGACTGTATTTTACCCTCTTTTATCGACTTCAATAATAAAAAAAAGGGGGCGGGGGTGGGGCCAGGGTGCCCAGACTGATTGGTTACTTCTGACTTTCAATGAACAAAAGTTTCTCTCTCTCTCTCTCTCTCTCTCTCTCTCTCTCTCTCTCTCTTCTTTTTCTTCTCTTTTAGAATAATGGAAAATCTCTCTTCTTCTTCTTCTTCTCTCTCTCTCTCTCTCTCTCTCTCTCTCTCTCTCTCTCTTTTCTTCTTCTTCTTCTTCTTCTTTTAGAGATAATGGAAAATCTTCTTCTTCTCTCTTCTTCTTCTCTCTTCTTCTTCTTCTTCTTCTTCTCTTTCTTCTTTTCATCTTTTCTTCTTTCTTTTAGAATAATGGAAAAGGTTTCCTTCTTTTTCCCCAGATGAACTGACGGTGGTCGGTCTGCCATAAATGTCAGTTTCATCTTCTATGTGAGAGAGAGAGAGAGAGAGAGAGAGAGAGAGAGAGAAGAAAGAGAGAGAGAGAGGAGCTGATTGTATGGGACTGGAATTGTAGTGCTGAGTAGGTGCGTTTTATCATTTTGAATTTGAAAAGGGAGAAATATAAGGTTCAGTTAAATGTTCCGAAACGTATTTTTTGGGGGGGTTCTTTTATACATATTTTGATAAATTTATGCGATTCAAAACTTCAGGATTCATTGTTCGAGTTCACCTTAGGCTAGTTAAATGAGGTACCAGATGACAGATATTACGTCATTTTCGGATCATAATTCCTACCCAAACGGTCAAGTTTT
>NC_089793.1:2852823-2855323 GCF_040412425.1 Macrobrachium rosenbergii | reverse complement strand
CGACGCTACTGCCCTTTTCACCTCTGTAGATCGAAGCCAATTTGACCTGATATCTTAAGCTATTTATTCCCGTTCCTTGAGAGATCGCTGGCGACTCTCTGTGTCGAATGATGGCGCCTCGTCGCTCTCCATAACTGATAACAAAAGGTGTCAGTTTTGTTATTCCTCTCTCTCTCTCTCTCTCTCTCTCTCTCTCTCTCTCTCTCTCTCTCTCAGATTGAACATTTTGGACTTTAATCAGACTTTCTACAGTGTGCAGTCTCTCTCTCTCTCTCCTCTCTCTCTCTCTCTCTCTCTCTCTCTCTCTCTCTCTCTCTCTCTCTGTTACTAAAAGATTTAAATATTTAGACGTTTAATCATACTTTCTCAATCTCTCTCTCTCTCTCTCTCTCTCTCTCTCTCTCTCTCTCTCTCTCTCTCTCTCTCTCTCTTCTCTCTCTCTGACTGAGTTTTGTGGAAGGCTTAAGCAGACTTTCTAATTATCCTCTCTCTCTCTCTCTCTCTCTCTCTCTCTCTCTCTCTCTCTCTCTCTCTCTCTCTCTCTCTCTATTTACTCGGATTGAAATTTTGTAGACGTTTAATCTAGGAGCTTTCTACAATTATGCAGAGAGAGAGAGAAAAAAGAAGAAGAAGAAGAAAGAAGAAGAAAAAGAAGAAACGAGTGATGAAGGGGAGGAAGGCAGGAGAGGCATAAACCCATTATTAGAAAACTATTCATCGCAGGCGGGTTACAAGGGCATTAGTGAAATGTCGAACAGCAAACTCCTCGTTGCCTTAATTGAATGACATCAGCAGATAACTCAGTAAACTGTCATTTCCTGAGCAGTCGCCATACTTAAAATGTCAAAAAAAAAAAAAAAAATTGAAATTGAAACCATATGCTGGTTTGCCTAGCAATATCGTAGCAAAGAAAGATAGCAGAGACAGACATGTTTTGCCTTGGAAATAAAAGGAAACGAATCACTTGAGTGTGATCCTTGCGAAGGTCGACTGTTTGAATGTTTTGACTTATTATTTCAACAGCTTGTGGTAGGCACAACCATCCACTTAATTTTTTTCGTCATGTGAGATTAAGTACCCAGTCTGGGAGTGTACGAATGCCTTTAGCCCACTGCCCTTGGAAGTAATCTATTGAAAAAGCGTGGGATTTAAGAAAGTATGTGTGGTACCTTTTTGAAAAGGATTTAGTGTATATTTTATCTTCGGTATTTGGAAAAGTATGGTGTATTAATCCTAAATAATAAAAAGAAAGTTAGTTATATTTATTAATAAATATTTGTAAAATGAACAAGATGCGTTTATCATTAAACAATGTGTGAAGGCGTCAGAAGCCATATTACTCTCAGAAAAAACAAGATGTACTCAGTATTAAAACGTTTAAGAAAAATTAAGAAGCACAGTCTCAGCACTACAGCGCTCGTTAGTAAAACATTTAAAAAAATGAGAAGCGCAGAGTAAACGCTACAGAATACCTATGGTAATTTATTAAAAAGGTTAGAAAAAATTAAGAAGCACGTATTCTAAGCCCCAAAGCCAAGAGAAAGAGAAGGTCTGCTCACTTTCCCCCAAATGTAGGCGGAGCTTTGTCTACCTCCTTATTGCGTCAGCAGGTGAATTGCCGTAATGAGCAGGTACCTCTAAGATACGTCATTGCCTATGTACTTAACCCAGCTGGGAGGCAACTTCACCCTATTGGGTAGACCTTGTCTCTCTTGGCCTTGCTAAGCCCTATACAACTCCTGCGGTGATTTATCCTACAGTTTCAGAAAATGCCTAAGGCGTCACTTCATCCTTTGTATCCCTGTATCTAGCAAGGAAAGAACAAGGTGTGCTCATTATTAAAACAATTAGAAAATGAGGATCACATATCCTAAACACTGCACAACTCCTACGGTGATTTATCCTGCAATTTCAGGAAACATAGTCTCAACACTGCAGAGTTTGTGCACTGATTTGTCCCGCAAATTCAGAAAACACAGTCTAAAAACTATAGAATTTATGCAGTGATTCATCCTGCAAATCTGGAATACACAGTCTAAGCAATACAGAATTTCTGTAGTTATTTATCCTGCAAATTCAGAAACAGAGTCTAAACACTAGAGAATTTCTGCAGTGATTTGTCCTGCAGATTCAGAAAACACAGAGTAAACTCTACAGAATTTCAGCTGTGATTTATCCTGCAAATTCAGGAAACAGACTACACCACAGAACATCCGCAGTGATTTATCCTGCAATTTCAGAAAGCACAGTCTAAACACTACATAATTTCTGCAGAGATTTATCCTGCAATTTCAGAAAGCACAGTCTAAACACTACTGAATTTCTGCAGTGATTTGTCCAGCAAATTCAGCAAACACAGTCTAAACACTACAGAATTTGTGCAGTGATTTATCCTGAAAATTCAGAAAACAGTCTAAACTACAGAACTTCCGCAGTGGTTTATTCTGCAAATTCAGCAAACACAGTCTAAACACTGCAGAACTTCTACAGTGATTTATTC
>NC_089793.1:2840323-2847823 GCF_040412425.1 Macrobrachium rosenbergii | reverse complement strand
TGGAATAGAATGCCTACGGTGGACGAAGATAAATACGAGAAAAGAAAGGAACAAATAAGTGAAGATGAATTAGGAGGTAAACATATCTATACATACAAAAGCAGCAATGCATTAAAACTCAGTCAGTTGCAGCTTCAAGTAAATAGGAAAACGAAAAAGTATGCGGGATATTGATAACCGTAATGGCACCATGAAAAGGAATACCATAAATTGCTGTATATTAAAAATATAAAACCAAAAATTTATATATTTAAAAAATATAAAGTAAACTTCTTTCCGGGAATATAATTTAAAGAGATAATTAAAGTTTTTCTGTTATATAAAAGGGTATTTTGAAGTTCTTTAAGATAACTTTGAGAATGTTTATTGGAAATGTTTAGTGCGAAAAATCCAGTAATTGTTTGCTTTATCGATTACATAACATCCGAAACAGTAACGCTTTAAGTATATCTTAAAATGTTACTAATAATTTTTTTAACGCAGGAAAATATTGCAACATTTTTTTATCGATGCCAAAATTTATGAAAGGTGATTTTGCGCAATTATTGAATCAGATGTTCCCAAAATAAACATCGTAAACATTGCCTCAAACTCTTTTTTGCAAAATTGTACAAACATTGTTTATTGCAACGAATGTTGCAGTAATTCTTTATTGCAGGAAAAATTGTAAAATTCTTTTCAAAACATGTGTAAACTTGTTAAGAAGATGATGCATTGTTTTATCCAGATTTATTCTGTAGCCGTTTTGCTGATAAATCGGGCTTAATAAATCTATGTTTTTTTTTTTACTTAGAGGAATCGATGTTTGTGTTTTAAAGAAAAAAAAAAAAACTGAAGTACCTGGTACAGTTTCCTTGTGTTTTCTGACTTAGGATGCTATTTATTTATGTATTTATTTATATGTTTGTTGGATTATCTTTATCTTAATTGTTCTGTCATCTTTTTTTTTCCTCATATGAACCTTCGACTTTGCTGAAATTCACATTGGAAATTAATATTTTCGGTTGGTTTGTGTTTTTGTTCACTTATTTTGAATAATAATATAATAATAATAATAATAATAATAATAATAATAATTATAATATTATTATTATTATTATTATTATTATTATTATTATTTGTTTTAAGGCTGATTGTGAAAATGTTGCACATATCTTTATTTGCCAAAGATCATTGGGAGAAACTCAATCAGTCTCAACTAGATTAGAGAGAGAGAGAGAGAGAGAGAGAGAGAGAGAGAGAGAGAGAGGGGGGAGCTTTTAACAACCTCATCGTCAGGTGACATCAATTTCTGTCGACCCGTTCTCCTAATTCCGGCGAATCAGGTCGACGAGTGATTGCTAATCACCCGGGTACCCCGTAACGACGTGGGTAATTAGCTCCAGGTCTGTGTTGGCACTCAAATGCCCGAAACGGAATTATTTGGACTGCCTCACCCGTCGACGGCGCTGCAGTAATTACCCGTCTGTCAACAACGGGACGCTGATTAGCAGGTGTTGATTGGACGGTATACCTGTTGCTTGCTCGCCGAGCCTCAGCGTTCGAGAAGGGAGATTAGCGAGTCAGGTGATGCTGTCTCTCTCTCTCTCTCTCTCTCTCTCTCTCTCATATATATATATATATATATATATATATATATATATATATATATATATATATATATATATATATATATATATATATATATAATATATATAAATTTCTGACCGGTCGGGATCGAACCCAGGGCTTACAAGATCTTTCGTTACTTGTATGATTCAGTAAGCGGTGCCCCTGCCTTTGAGTGGAAAGACCTGGGTTTCAGATCCCAGTGTGAGTCGTAAATTTATATCTGTTCCTCACGTGAGTGTGTGTTGATTACTTGTGTTTTTTATATATATATATATATATATATATATATATATATATATATATATATATATATATATATATATATATATATATACATATATATCCGGTTGAAGAACAAATGAAGAAAGCCCAACTCTCGTTTGTGATATTCAAACTTACTAAGCACGATGAGTTTAGCTAAATTTAGCTTAACTAGTCAGGGTTATGCAATAGGTACATACCAAAGCTATCTTTATCTCCGTTTCTTGATTATCTTATCATGATATGGAACTTCGTAATATATAATATATATGTGTGTGTGTTTATATTCACTATTTGCCTGAGGAGGAGGCAGTTTGGTCTCTGAAATATAGCCTTTATTTTCCACATTTTCATTTTTTGAATATATATATATATATATTATATATATATATATATATATATATATATATATATATATATATATGTATATTTGAATATATATATATATATACATACATATATTATATGGGCTCTGAGATATATTGGCCTTTTTATATTATATTTGAATATATATATATATATACATATATATATATATATATATATATATATATATATATATATATATATATATATATATATATATATATATATATATATATATATTATATATATATATATATATATATATATATATATATATATATATATATATATATATATATATATATATATATATATATATATGTATGTGTGTGTGTGTGTAGGTTTATGGGATAGGGTTATTTCTCCGTGTACTTCTGTAAAACTGTAGAACATAAGCCAGAATAATTATACTCCGTAAGCTTGTGTAATCAGAATTCCCCCCCCCCCCCCCCCCCCAAAAAATGTTAAATAAATAAAAATGACCATGCAACCATACCCTTGGGATTATAGAGTCTAAGGAAGGAGGTGGTAATGAGAAAAGGGGATAATAAAAAGAGAGAGAGAGAGAAAGAAAGAGAAGGGTCTCTCTCTCTTTCCACACTGGGAATTTAATCTCTCTCGGTATATCCAATTTGCCAGAGCCCACCCATGGCGAGGGAGAAAGGAGGAGGAGACAGAGAGAGGTCACCCTATCAAAACTTCACTCTCCTTATTACTGCGGCGGCGGCGGCGGCGGTGGTGCGAGGCCGTTGTTCCTCTCTTATCTTGTTGTTTCTCTTTTGTCTTGTTCTGCGTTGTTGTCTTCGTCAGGTCATTTTCTTCTCTTCTTTGAGGATGCAAGAGGTCGTTGTTTCTCTCTTATCTTGTTGTTGTTCTTTTTTTATCATGTTGTTCCGCGTTGTCGTGTTCGTCAGGTCATTTTCTTCTTTCCTTTGAGGATGGAAGAGGTCGTTGTTTCTCTCTTATCTTGTTGTTGTTCTTTTTTTATCATGTTGTTGTTCTGCGTTGTCGTGTTCATCAGGTCATTTCTTCTTTCTTTTTGAGGATGGAGGAGGTCGTTGTTCCTCTCTTTCTTGTTGTTCCTCTTTTTTATCTTCTTGTTCCGCGTTGTTGTCTTCGTCAGGTCATTTTCTTCTTTCCTTTGAGGATGGAAGAGGTCGTTGTTTCTCTCTTATCTTGTTCTTCTTTTTTCATCTTCTTGTTCCGCGATGTTGTCTTCGTCAGTTCATTTTCTTCTTTCCTTTGAGGATGGAGGAGGTCGTTGTTCCTCTCTTATCTTGTTCCTCTTTTTTATTATCATGTTGTTCTGCGTTGTTGTCTTCGTCAGGTCATTTTCCCCCAGCCTTAGATAAAGAAAGACGTTGTTCTTCCCTCTTTCCTCTGTGATTCATTTCGGAGCTGCTTTCTTTTCTTTGTGACTAATTTACACTCCCTTTATTTTCTCTCTGTATATTTCCCTCAGAATTATTTCTTATTGTCTCTTATTCTGAACTGTGTAGGAGCAGGCGTGATGCCCCCTCAAAAAAATTGTCGAACCTGATCTCGTCAGGGCAAACATTGCCTGCATTCTTATGTTAATTCACACATGCCCCATCAGATGAGCAAGATCCTACCATTCTGGGAGTTCAGAAAGAATTTCGTTACTTTATTTTGTAAGTTATAAGATGGCAGGAATAAGAAGATAAGTAAAAGATAGTAGATTAATTAGATTTTAGTGGTACAGAAGAGGATTCAGGGTAGGAATGTGATGCTTATTATTGTCATGTGAACAATGTCGGAGAAATGTTGCCCAAGAATTTCACTAATTAATATCATTCGTGTCTTCAGGCATGCGAATGAATCATTTTCGTCTTTGAATTTATCTTACTCTCAATTTTCCTTGTATTTGTTTTATTCTTGTTTATTTTCCTTTGCCTGCTTATTAATTCATCTTATTTTTGCCTTATGTTTATTTTATTTTTATTTATTTTACCTAATTATTTCATTGTACCTTTTTCCTTATATTGTTCTATTATTGTGTTTACCTACTCATTATTTCATTTTATTTTCCCTCGTATTTGTTTTTTATTGTTTCTTTCCTTTTCCTACTCGTTAATTTCTTTCGTGAACAGTTACCAAGAGGCATCTGAGGAAAATCTCATCATTGGGTCCTGTAAACTTGTACCTCGAATTTGGGCAATTTACTGAGAAATTTCTCCCCTCCCCTCCTCCTTCCCCTACGCGTGTCAAGATGATTTCTCATTTTCCGCTGAAAGAGTTATACTTCTTCTCGCATCCTAACTGAGTGCTTTCATTTCCCCAGCTGCGTAATCTGCGCGCGAGCGCGTTCTAATAGTTTCGAGAGCCAGAAATTCTGAATTTTGCTTTATGAGAGTCTGTTTTATCGGTCGTTTTGAGTAAGTTTGCGATATATTGGCTGTTAAGCTAAGCACTGGGGTACTTCCGGCCGCTCAGCGCTAAAGGCAGTGAAAAGAGGGAGTTGGAGCGGTTGGACAGCGAAAGAAAGAGATCCAGAAAACAAAGGAAATGACGTACAAGGATTTAAAGGTGGAAGTGAGAGAAAATCCCACTGTTGCGCTAAGAAATAATAGTTAAGAGAGGTCGGACAGAAAGATTGAACTAAGTAAGTAGGAATAGAAGTGGGTGCAGGTAAGGGCCAAAGGACGCCGCAAACACTCTTCTGTAATGTTTACAGTGTACCACGTGAGGTGCACTGACGGCAATAACTTTCTGCGGAGGCTAATTTATTGTGCATACAAAGTACAGGAGTTCCCAAAATGTTGAATCAGACAATGGAAATATAAAAAATGAGCGAGAACAAGCTGGCATATTGTAGAATGACGCCGATGTTTTCGTGCGCATGCGCGCGTCTTTACCTCCTCCCCCTTTTCGAAACTACTCGCGATGGGATATATTTAAACAGCGATAGTACCGTAATCGTATCCCAGTGTTTGGACTCTTAAATGCGTATTTACTCGAGTTATCTCTTAATCTCTGAGAGTTTAATCTTGGGACTTCAGATATCGTATTGTATCGCACGTGTTTGCTCAGTTTATCGGAGAGTGTCCTGGATAAGCTGTCGGTCAGAGAAATATCATATGAGGGATTAGGCAGTGTTGACTGACACTTGAGCAGACAATCCAGTGTTGCCTTGATATATATATATATATATATATATATATATATATATATATATATATATATATATATATGCATGCTTAAAGAATCACAGTAGATGCACGTGACTTCAGTATACAAGGATACAATAAAATGACAGGCAGACGTATCTGTACCAAGTGTTTATAATAACTTCTGAAAATGATTCGCATATATATATATATATTAATACAGGAAAATGATATATATATTATATATATAATTATATATATATATATATATATATATATATATATATATTATATATAAAATATATATATAATATTATTTATATATATTATATATATATATATGTATACGTATATGTATATATATATATATATATATATATATATATATATATATATATATATATAATATATATATATATATATATATATATATATATATATATATATATATATATTATATATATATATATATATATATATTATATATAAAATATATATATATTATATATATATATATATATATATATATATATATATATATATATATATATATTTATATATATATATATACATATATATATATATATATATATATATATATATATATATATATATATATATATATATATATATATATATATATATATATATATATATATATATATATATATATATATATATATAGTCCTTGTTTCCTGAAAGGGATAGCTTTTATAGAATTGCTAGACATCAGTCACTCCAGAATTTTTCTTTCATACTTTATGAAGATAAACATGCCAGAAATTTTCGTTGTCTTACGGTAGTAATTTTGTTATTTTCATTGATTAATGAAAACCTTTTCGCCCACTTTCTCCGCTAAATGAAATAAAATCCAGCCATACTTTTTCCTTTTACTGTTTAATCTTCATAAAAAAGTGTAATTTTACTTACGTTTCTATATACCAACAAATTTCATCTCTGTGGTAATATTTTTCATGTAAAATCTTTAGCTTGTTAATGAGACGTAATTTGTGTTCATGATAATAATCTGGGTACGCGAGAAACAAAAGGAAATTGAAAACTACTAAAATTCAACAATAAGTGAACGACCTTGGAAAGGTCCGTTTGACACTTATACACAGAAGCCATTGTTTACAGGATAAATTCCTTGTATACAATGAAACACAGTGGGTGATACAAAAAGAAGGCTTTAGTAGCGGTCCTAATAACGTCTTTCTAATAAACATGTGTAAAAAATTAAGCACACGTGCACAGAGACAGAGAGAGAGAGAGAGAGAGAGAGAGAGAGAGAGATAAATATATATACATACATTTATACAAACATACATACATATATATATATATATATATATATATATATATATATATATATATATATATATATATATATAGAGAGAGAGAGAGAGAGAGAGAGAGAGGTGTAGGTGCAAATGTAATTTTTACTGAGTCGGGGTCACATGTAAGCCTCATTTCAAACTTGTAATTGTTGTTCTCGCTTTTTCTTTTTCCTTTTCTTATATAGTTTATTCTCTTCTTTTCTGTTAGTGTTTCTTTGCTTGGATGTTTTTTTTGAGCACATGAATTTACTGCATTCCCCTTTTCCAGCGTAGTTGTTGATAATAATAATAACAATAACTTTTATTAGTATTAATATAATAATAATAATAATAATAATAATAATAATAATAATAATAATAATAATAATAATAATAATAAATAATAATAAGAAGAAGAAGAAGAAGAAGAAAACAATTGTCATTATAATAATTTTTATCGTGATCATATATAATAATAATAATAATAATAATAATAATAATAATAATAATAATAAGGAAAAGAAGACGAAGAAAAATAATTGTGATTTTTATTATTTTATCATTATCATGTAATAATAATAATAATAATAATAATATCATAATAATAATAATAATAAGAAGAAGAAGAAGAAGAAAATAATTGTCGCTATCCTTGTTATTTTATCATTATCATCATATAATAATAATAATAATAATAATAATAATAATAATAATAATAATAAATAACAACAGCTCTTCCAGCAATGAAGTCGAAAAACACTGAACAAACCTCAACAAACAACCGGGTGACAAGACCCAACATACACAACAAGCACCAA
>NC_089793.1:2827823-2835323 GCF_040412425.1 Macrobrachium rosenbergii | reverse complement strand
CTGCACAACGCTTTGCTCTTTTTTGAATCTCTCTCTCTCTCTCTCTCTCATTTAATCCTGAGAACTTATAAACTTATGTTTTATGGAGGCCAGGAAACAATTCAAGCTATAATTACCTGCAGACATTTTCATCTTCAGTTACCTGTCCATTCCCACAACCTTTGTATATCCCCTACTTCCCCTTCCCCCCAGGCCTATTTCCCTTGGAGGATGGGGGGAGGGAGTGAGTAAAACTACCTAAAGCATAAAAAAGACAAAACACATTAATAAAAAAAATTACAGACCGCTTACTCAGATGTTCGATCGCGAGCCAGATCAGCCAAAGGGAATCAACATCTGGGTCACCAGGGGAATACTCTGTGTGTGTCAGTCTTAAACCCCAGTGCAGCTGTACAGCACGGCTTACCGGGGACGCTTTGCTGAGAGAGAGAGAGAGAGAGAGAGAAGAGAGAGAGAGAAGAGAGAGAGAGAGAGAGATTTAATCCTTAGCAAAGTAAACTGACCAGAAATTCAGCTTAAAAGAAAGTTCATGTAGGGTCCACCAGAGTGATTCTTGTGGAAAAAGGAGAGAGAGAGAGAGAGAGAGAAAGAGAGAGAGAGAGAGAAAGAGAAAGAAAGAAGGAAATAAATCTGCATGCCCATGCAGCTGTGCATCCACCTCCTCCTCCCCTCCCCTCACCTCCTCCTCCCTCCTCCTCCCCTCAACTTCATCTCAACACACCCCCACACTCATTTTCAAAGCACTCCAGGCACTCACCCTCCATCCCTCCTAAACCAACCCTCACCCCCCACCAGTGGGATTGCGTGGGAGAATGGAATCGTTGTGGGGGTGGGTGGGTGGGGGGACTCCACCAACCGTCTGTTAAGAGCATCAGTGTCCTGCTCATCTGTCCTCACTGTTGGTGTTGGCCAACGGAACTTGTTGCATTGCAGTCTGCTCTGCAAGAACTGAATGACCCTGTTTGAATGAGGAGGCTTGGCGTGGTTTGTTTGCCTTAGCTGTGAGGCTTGGGTACGAGGGGGAGGGGGGGAGTGGTGAGGTGGTTGGAGTGAGTTTGGATGGGGAGGAGGGGGTCATGCAGTTACTCAGATTTTAATGTCAATTTCCACGGAAGGGCAGGCGAGCGGCGGTGTGTTGCCTGAAGGTGGACGGAAGGAAATATTTTTTCGTTGTCATGGTATGTGCTGGCTGTACAAGAGATTTATATATAATGCATATATGTATGTATACAGTATATATACATATATATACTATTATACACACACACTTACACACAAATATATATATTTTTTTAATCTACTGGTCATTTTTTTACTATATATATTGAATCTACTTATCACTTTTTTTACTTTGGAATAAAGTTGAATGTCTTGGTACCACTTCCTTTTATTTTCACGTGAGGACTTATTATACTACGTCACATCCATGGGTCCGTTAGTGAAATTACACGATATATATAGATATATGATATTATATAAATATATATATGTATATATATAAATATATATATATATATATATATATATATATATATATATATATATATATATATATATATATATATATATATATATATAACAGAAATGGAGCCAACGACATTGTTCCCCTTCATGTACGGGGAAAAGACAGGCCATAATATCTCGACCACTCGGTTTTACTGCGACGTCTGGGCGCATATATATATATTCTGTACTCCATAGCGTATATATAACCTTGATGGAAAAGGCAACAGCCTACCATATGTCACCTCTGCCTCGGAGAAGGAAGGGGAGGGACTTACTGAAGGCTGATATTTTACCTTTTTTAGTTTTCTGGAAAGAAAAATATTGTGCCGGCTTTGTCTGTCCGTCCGCACGTTTTCTGTCCGGTCTCAGATCTTAAAAACTACTGAGGCTAGAGGGCTGCAGATTGCTATGTTGATCATCATCCCTCCAATCATCAAATATACTAAATTGCAGCCCTCTAGCCTCAGTAGTTTTGATTTTTATTAATGTTAAAGTTAGCCATAATCGTGTCTGGCAGCGATATCTGAGCCAGGTACCACAGGGCCATGGTTGGTTTCATGGGGCCGCTGCTCATACAGCATTATGCCGGGACCACCGAAAGATAAATCTATTTTCGGTGGCCTTGACCTATACGCTGTACAGAAAGCTCGATTCCAACAGAAAAGCTTCGGCGCAATTTTTTCTTGTTTATACGTGACTCGTTTATTTGGTATAGCCATAATATTCCTATCTAATAAGAGGCGAGTCGAGTATAACTCTTAAGTTAATAGTCTAGCAATTAATTTATTAATTATTCCCGTTTAAAAGCTGATTTTGTTTGCACTCATTTAATGCTAGTGTTATTTGAGACGTTGCTGCTATCTCTCTCTATCCGTCTGTATATTTCATCTACTTTTGCATCTTTGCTCCGTTCAGCATTACTGCTAGGTAAGAGTTGATGTTGCCATATGGACGGATTTTGGTTATGTCATTTTGTAAAACAAAAACATTTCAAAAGGTGGATTCGAGTCAGCTCTCGTAGAGGGGGTGACACTTTGTTGTCATGCGGACGTATTAAGCCTTCGTTTACATTAATCTTCCCCCTCCCCCTCCTCCTTTCTGTCCCAGCAGTTTTACCCCTTCCCCCTTCGCTTTTTTTTTGTTTTGTTTTGTTTGTCTGCGATAGAGGAGAGCTACACGTTTGTCTGTCTCTCTCATAAATACAGCAGCAGATTTAAGAGTCAAGCGCTAGTAGCCTTTGTTAGTGTTACGTTTTATGCCAATTTAGTTTTGTTTTACGCTTTATGTTGGTACGTCCACCTGAGAGAGAGAGAGAGAGAGAGAAGAGGGCGGGGTTGAGGTGGGGAGATTTTCTGTAGTTTAGATTTTGTTTACCTTTCTTGTTGGTATCATTTGTCCATCATTTAGATTTTGTTTACCTTTCTTGTTGGTAGTCCATCATGTGAGAGAGAGAGAGAGATTTTCTGCCAGTTTAGATTTTGCTTATTCTTCATGTTGGTACGATCTTCTTCTTCTTCTTCTTCTTCTTCTTCTTCGAGAGAGAGAGAGAGAGAGAGAGAGTGAGAGAGAGAGATAGAGAGAGATGGCTTTCCGCCTCACTGCTGCCGCGAGAAACCCAGAAATTATTTCCTTCGAGACGTATCATTCTTTCATTGCCGTTGTCAGTCAGCATTGCGCTCTCCAGTGGCACTGTTGGGCTCAAAAAAGGTTTAATCCTCAGGGACGTTGATAAATTGCTTTCACAAACACCTACGAACTTGCCTCGAAAAGCTTGGAAGATATTTCTCGGAAAGTGTGCATGAAGTGATAGTTTGAGGGAAGTGGTAGGTTGATTAATTTTTTTATTTGCTTTGGCGTTTTGTTATTATTATTATTATTATTATTATTATTATTATTATTATTATTATTATTATTATTATTATTATTAAAAAGGATGGCTGTATTATGCGAATTTGTCTTATATAGTGTCTTTTCTATCCTCCTTATGATTCTTTTCAGGCTCAGCGATGTTAGTCAGTAACTGTACGATATTCATGTTGGAAGGACATGAATATCAATGGACCAATCTTGGCCAGCATAGGAAAGAAAAAGACACTATATAAGATAAATTCGCATAATGCAGCCATCCTTTTAATAAGACCTGTTTAAAAAGAGGTCTACTCCTTCATATTATTATTATTATTATTATTATTTTTATTATTATTATTATTATTATTATTATTATTATTATTATTATTTGTATTATTATTATTATTACTATAACAATGTCATAATCGCATGAGTCACTAAAATGGCGAAGAATTTCATTATTATTATTATTATTATTATTATTGGATAATGAGAAACATTCGCGCTGGCGAGTTTATTATTATTATTATTATTATTATTATTATTATTATTATTATTATTATTATTATTATTATTATTATTATTATTATTATTATTATAAAATCTCATAATCGCATGTCACTAAAATGGTGAAGAAATTCAAAGAAAAATTTATTATTATTATTATTATTATTATTATTATTATTATTATTATTATTATTATTATTATTATTATTATTATTTGCAAACAGTCGTGCTAAACAAACTTGAAAGGCCGTTAACTTTCAAAGCAAGCTTCTGTAAAACAGAATACAGACGTATGGAAATAGAAAGCACAGGCAAGAGAATAAGAAATAAACAAAGAAAAACAGGAGACTGATGGATATGTAGAAGTATAAATAATACAAATTAGAAAACAGTATGTTGACGTGGTTGTAATAAGTTTGAAAGTCTACCTTACAATTGTTTAGTTGTACTGATTTAATTTTTTTTTTTTTTTATAATTTTATACTTAATCCAGGTGCATTGCTTCCGGATTAACTGGGCTTCATATTTCTATACCGTTTTGTCGATTCCTTCACTTATAGAAAGCCTTTATGCCTTTATTGGAAGTGCTCTGCTACATATTCATGTTCGGTAATTATTTCCGATGTGAATATGAGACAGAAATTAGGTAGATATATCACTGAATTCCTTCAGTATCGCTGAAATATTCTGAAATGGTTTCCGATCTGATTTTGAGCAGCAGATACCAAGGCGTATGACCGTCTCTCCTCTTCCTCCTCCTCCTCCTCCTGTTCCTCCTCCTCCTCCTCCTCCTCCTCCTCCTCCTCTTCCTCCTCCTCCTCCTCCTCCTCCTCCTCCTCAGCAACGCTTAAACACGAGGAAATAATCTGCGATAAAAAATAGAGACAAAACCCAGGCAAATAGATCAAAAGCGTTCGACTAAGTCCCGAAGTCCTGTTAGACACCTGTAGTTTCAAAGGGATATTATTGCCGCGCCAGTGTCCCTGGGATATTATCCCTTGGATGATATTACCTTCCTCTCTCGTCTTCTTGATGCCCCGTAATAACCGGTATGATGGAACTTCATACCGGGAATATGGAGGGAGAGGTGTGAGGAGATAGGCGCTGATGTGGAGGAATTGGAGTAGGTGAGAAATTGGGAGAGATGCGTGTGAATGGGGAGAGGTGTGAAGAAATGGGGTAAGGGGTTAAGAAATTGGGAGAGGAGTCAAGAGGTAGGGAGAGGGGTGAAGAAATTGGGAGAGGAGTAAAGAGGTAGGGAGGGGTGTGAAGAAATGGGGTTGGGGTAGTGAAATAGGGAAAGGTGTGAAGAAGTAGGGAGAAGTGTGAAGAAATGGGGTGAAGTCTGAAGAAATAGGGAGAGGTGTGAAGAAATGGGGCGAGGGGTGAAGAAATGGGGTGAGGGGTGAAGAAATGGGAAGAGGTAGGAAGAAATGGGGTGAGGGCTGAAGAAATGGGGTGAGGGGTGAAGAAATAGGGAAAAGTGTGAAGAACTATGGAGATTTGTGGAGAAATATGAAGAAACTGGGAGGTGTGAAGAAATGGGGTGAAGGGTGAAGAAATAGGGAGAGGAAGTAAAGAAATAGGGAGAGCAGTAGAGAAATAGGGAGGGCTGTGAAGAAATGAGGTAAAGGATAGTGAAATAGGGAGACGTGTGAAGAAATGGGGTGAGGTGTGAAGAAATAGGGAAAGGAGTAAAGAAATCGGGAGGGGTGTGAAGAAATGGGGTGAGGGGTGAAGAAACAGGAATAGGTGTGAAGTTTTTGAAGGTTTAGTATGAACTCTTAAGTTATAATGTTACCCTTCAAAAATTTCAAACTAAAATTGCATTAGCAAATAAAAAAAATCTAACATTATAAATTGAATATTTTATGAAGACTTACGCCATCTCGATAACGAAAAGTTTCTATTTATATTTTTTATTCACTTTTTTATTTCTATATTTTTCTGAGGAATCTCTTCTGCTTCTGAGAGACGGGCCTTTTTCCGAAGAAGCATTTTGCTTCGTTAATAGCATCAAAGATCAAGGGATCAGGGGCAGAGACCAAATCGAGGCGCTCTGTCGTATTTCATTTCCTCCAGCGAGGAGCCTTCAAAGAGAGAGAGAGAGAGAGAGAGAGAGAGAGAGAGAGAGAGAGAGAGAGAGAGAGAGAGAACTCAAATTGAATTCTTTCGTTGTTTATGTATTCATTCATTCACTTTTATCATGTCTTAACTTTCATGTTTCCCGTTTCCTCCTTACTTTTAGATGGGAGTGAGGATATGAAGATTGAAAGTATTCGTTACTTTCTCTCTCTCTCTCTCTCTCTCTCTCCTCCGGGATCTGGGTTTGAGTCTCAGGCGATGACTGGACGATCTTAACACGTGAGTGTGTTGATTACTTGTGTTTTATATATATATATATATATATATATATATATATATATATATATATATATATATATATATATATATATATATATATATATATACACACACACACATATATATCCGGTTGAAGAACAAATGAAGAAAGCCCAACTCTCGTTTGTGATATTCAAACTTACTAAGCACGATGAGTTTAGCTAAATTTAGCTTAACTAGTCAGGGGTTATGCGAGGTACATACCAAAGCTATCTTTATCTCCGTTTCTTGATTATCTTATCATGATATGGAACTTCGTAATTTCGTATTTGTAACTAATATATATGTGTGTGTGTTTATATTCACTATTTGCCTGAGGAGGGAGGCAGTTTGGTCTCTGAAATATAGCCTTTAGTTTTCCACATTGTGGTATTTTTATGGGCTCATATTTGAATATATATATATATATACATACATATATATATATATATATATATATATATATATATATATATATATATATATATATATATATATATATATTATATATATATTATATATATATATATATATATATATATATATATATATATATATATATATATATATATATATATATATATATATATATGTGTGTGTGTGTGTGTAGGTTTATGGGATAGGGTTATTTCTCCGTGTACTTCTGTAAAACTGTAGAACACATAAGCCAGAATAATTATATCCGTAAGCTTGTGTAATCAGAATTCCCCCTCCCCCCCAAAAAAAAATGTTAAATAAATAAAAATGACCATGCAACCATACCCTTGGGATTATAGAGTCTAAGGAAGGAGGTGGTAATGAGAAAAGGGGATAATAAAAAGAGAGAGAGAGAGAAAGAAAGAGAAGGGTCTCTCTCTCTTTCCACACTGGGAATTTAATCTCTCTCGGTATATCCAATTTGCCAGAGCCCACCCATGGCGAGGGAGAAAGGAGGAGGAGACAGAGAGAGGTCACCCTATCAAAACTTCACTCTCCTTATTACTGCGGCGGCGGCGGCGGCGGTGGTGCGAGGCCGTTGTTCCTCTCTTATCTTGTTGTTTCTCTTTTGTCTTGTTCTGCGTTGTTGTCTTCGTCAGGTCATTTTCTTCTCTTGAGGATGGAAGAGGTCGTTGTTTCTCTCTTATCTTGTTGTTGTTCTTTTTTTTATCATGTTGTTCCGCGTTGTCGTGTTCGTCAGGTCATTTTCTTCTTTCCTTTGAGGATGGAAGAGGTCGTTGTTTCTCTCTTATCTTGTTGTTGTTCTTTTTTTTATCATGT
>NC_089793.1:2792823-2822823 GCF_040412425.1 Macrobrachium rosenbergii | reverse complement strand
AAATTATAGGCCTAATACTACTGATACCAGTAATATCATTACTAATAATATTAATAATGATGTAATTGAGCGTTGACACTTGAAAGAAAGCAGGTTTTTGAATACTATTGTTACTGCTAACAGTATATAACTCTTATATCTTTCCGATATGACATATTTCTAACATTACTGTATATATCGCTTACAAGCCAATTTACACTTAATAGACAGAAAGTTTCTGAATACTATTGTTTCTGGTAACAGTGTAACTCATTAGTAGTAAACAAGTAGAAAATGCGCCGAAGAAACTTCGGCGCAATCGGGTTTTCTATACAGCCGCTACAGCGTGTAATCAAGGCCACCGAAAATAGATCTATCTTTCGGTGGTCTCGGTATATTGCTGTAAGAGCCGCGGTTCGTGAAACTTTAACCATGGCTCGGTGGTGGTCTGTCCTATATCGTTGCCAGAAGCACGATTATGGCTAACTTGAACCTTGAATAGAATAAAAACTATTGAGGCTAGAGGGCTGCAGTTTGGTATGTTTGATGTTTGGGGGTGGATGATCAACATACCAATTTGCAACCCTCTAGCGTCAGTAGTTTTTAAGATCTGAGGGCGGACAGGTGGTGGCCTATCCTATATCGTTGCCAGAAGCACGATTATTGCTAACTTGAACCTTAAATGCATTAAAAATTACTCAGGCTAGAGGGCTGCAATTTGGTATGTTTGATTATTGGAGAGTGAATGATCAACATACCAATTTGCAGCCCTCTAGCCTCAGTAGTTTTAAGATCTGAAGGCGGACAGAAAAAGTGCGGACAGAAAAAGTGCGGACTGAAAAAGTGCGGACGGACAGACAAAGCGTCACAATAGTTTTCTTCTACAGAAAAGTAAAATATATCAGTAATAACGATGGAAATGTTAAGTATACACAAATAACCAACCTATTTCTTCCATAAACAATGTATATTCAGACTCGACAGTACTTCTAACCGTTCTTGGTTCCCGCTGTCACCAGGCTGTGGATTTGCCGATCTGATTCCTGGGGCCATATGCCACCGGAACCCACCTGTGCCATTCCACCCCAACTTCCCTCATCGCCACCCTTCCCACAAGCGTATCTGATTACTGTCGCGCGCATGCGCGCACCCTTCCATCGGATCATTTGAAGGGGAGTTTCTGTCTCGTCATGTACTCATTTCCCCAACCGTTCCCTGGACTGGAGGGCCATTCTGGCTGACTGAATGACTGTTTTAGATGACCCAGGTGACGTTTTAATTGCCACGGTACTGACGAAGGCGCTGACGAACCCTGTTACGAGCGCGCACCTTATGTCTTGGCTGCAGACAAGCCTGCGTCGTCGTCGGGTGGGAAATGACTGTTTAGACGCAAAAGATAATTTGTTTAGACGCAAAAGGTAATTCTCCTCAGTATTCTGACTTGTGTCGAGTGGGTCGGTGGACTCTACTGGTGGGGATGGTAGGGTAGGAGACAGGCTTCCTTTCAGTTACAGCCTATTTGACGTCAGTTGATTTTGAAATATAATTTGTCCGCTGTATTTTTTGGTTTTAATAATCAATGCATGCATATATATATATATATATATATATATATATATATATATATATATATATATATATATATATATATATATTATTAATAAAAAAGGAGCCAAAATGTAGAAAGTTTTGTATACAAGTTTATGGGCTCCTTTTATTAGTTGGAATTCTGTTTGAACAGAAAATATTTCAGTCATATATATATATATATATATATATATATATATATATATATATATATATATATATATATATATATATATATATATATATATATATATATATATATATATATATATATATATACACTGTACATTTACAAGTAGCCACGGACAAATTCTGCTTTGCCAAACCATCTATAGGAACCTGGAAATTTCATCTAAACAGCTATGTCTTGAAAAGCTATCATCATCATAATCACCATGTCCCCGACCCTCGTTATCATCACCATAATCACCATCACCAGTCACCATCAGCATCACTGTAACCGCCATCACACGTCACATAATGTGAGAAAAGCTTATTCCTGGAGGAAGAAGCTTAGTCCCGTTAATGCAACTTCCATGCTCCTGACGGTTGAGCCGTTGATGCTGGGGGGAATTTATCTGGGGAATTAAGCAGCATCATCTAGATCCGTATAGTTGATGTTAAATCCCCCCCCTCTCCTTTCCATCCCCCCTTATCCCCCTTTTTAAGGTTATTAAAGGGATTTTAAGTGTTTCTTGTATGGAGGCATAAACGGACCCTTCTTCTTCTTCTTTTTCTTCTTGTAAGACGATGAGTTTATTGAGTGTTTCTTGTGCTTGTTACCTTTTGACTGTTTTCTCTCTCTCTCTCTCTCTCTCTCTCTCTCTCTCTCTCACTTTGATGGTAAATTGGTTTTAAAAATATGTAGAGATTTTGGGTAATTATCCAATTTCGCTACCTTCTCTCTCTCTCTCTCTCTCTCTCTCTCTCTCTCTCTCTCTCTCTCTCTCTCTCTCTGTTGATAAATTGATTTTAGAAATAAGTAAAGATTGGTGCCTGTATATTCACTCCCATTGTTTCTCTCTCTCTCTCTCTCTCTCTCTCTCTCTCTCTCTCTCTCTCTCTCTCTCTCTCTGTTTTGTTAAATTGGTTTTAGAAATATGTTGTGATTGGTACCTGTATATTTCACTTCCTTTTCTTTTCATAATGGTTTTTTTCTCCGGCCTTGTTGTTATATTCACTTGTGTTTTCATATATATATATATATATATATATATATATATATATATATATATATATATATATATATATATATATATATATATATATATATATATATATATATATATATATATATATATATATGTATATATATATATTTATATATTTACGCGCACACACATATATTTACTTAGGGTTTGGGCTAAGGCCCAGAGGATAAGGGCATAAGTCACTCACTATCTCTTCGCCGGTTGATGATAAGATTGATATCTGAAGCGTCAACAGTTTTACGTTTGCCATAAGGAGATACGAATACCAGTGGGTTATCAAGGTCTCAAAGATATTGGATGACCAGCTTATCAGAGCAAATAGAATTAGTGATAAGGATGATAAGGGATGCATATGAATCTCTCTCTCTCTCTCTCTCTCTCTCTCTCTCTCTCTCTCTCTCTCTCTCTCTCTCTCTCTCTCCTCTGAGCAGGGCAATGGCATCGAAACTTGAAATTAATGAATGCTGTTGTTATAGCAAGCTCTCTCTCTCTCTCTCTCTCTCTCTCTCTCTCTCTCTCTCTCTCTCTATCTATGGTGCATCACTGTACTGCGACCGGAAATAATAAGTAAGAATACCCAGTTATGTATATGAACAAAACAAGACTGTATTCAATTTTTTTGTGTCTTAGTCTTTCTCATATACATGACCGTGGATTTTTACTTATCATCACTTTATTGTTTTGTAAGTTATAAAGCTTGATTTGTTTATTTACCTTTTTTATACTGTATTATATCAGAACTACAGTTCGTCGACTGCTGCCCTGATAATTTATTTTAAGGGATTTCACGCCATGATTATATTGATGAATTAATTTTAAAGGATTTCACGCCATGATCATAATGATGAATTAATTTTAAAGGATTTCATGCCATGATTACAATGATGAATGAATTGTAAAGGATTTCTTGCCATGGTTATAATGATGAATTAATTTTATGGGATTTCATGCCGTGATTATAATGATGAAATAATTTTAGAGGATTTCATGCCATAATTATAATGATGAATTAGTTTTAACGGATTTCATGCCATGATTATAATGATGACTTGCCTTCAGATTTAACCAGTGATGCTGATTCTGCTTACGAAATTATCGGTGTTGTTCATTATGTTCAATTAATATACTTACAAGGACAATCCATGCTAAAGCACTTACACCGAAATTTGATTAAATATTCAGAGGATTTCATTAATATGTACTATCTATGCTAAAGTACTTAACCCAAATTTAAATTAATATTCAGTGGATTTCGTTAATATTTTTGGAAGCGAGGCTGTCATCTTGAAAAGAGAAGCCCAGAATTACATTCGTGATGAACTCACGGTAATAATAATAATGATCCTGTTGAGTATTTTTATTATTATGATTCATATTTGTTTTAGTACATGGCTTATGCACGACGGAGGGGGACGGGGGAAATAGAGCCGAGGCTGCTGGCTGGTCATTAACTTAGCAGGATGCCATCTGCAGAGCAGTTTGCTTGTAATGAGCATCAGGATGCGTTGTTCCCACTGTGTCTGTGTCATACCCCTATCGACTTTCTCTCTCTCTCTCTCTCTCTCCGATTACTCCCCTTTTTTTCCGAGGGATATTTCGTTGTCTTTCTTTTTACTATCCAACTTCTCCTGCAACGCTTTGCTCTTTTTTTTAGATCTCTCTCTCTCTCTCTCTCTCTCCATTTAATCCTGAGAACTTATAAACTTATGTTTTATGGAGGCCAGGAAACAATTCAAGCTATAATTTACCTGCAGACATTTTCATCTTCAGTTACCTGTCCATTCACAACCTTTGTATATCCCCTACTTCCCCCTTCCCCCCCAGGCCCTATTCCCCTTGGAGGATGGGGGGAGGGGTGGGCCAAAACTACCTAAAGCATAAAAAGACAAAACACATAAATAAAAAAAAATTACAGACCGCTTACTCAGATGTTCGATCGCGAAACCCGATCCAGCCAAAAGGGAATCGCTTATCTGAGTCACGCAAGTGTCTGTGTGTGTCGGTCTTAAACCCCGGTGCAGCTGTACAACGCGGCTTACCGGGGGACGCTTTTGCTGAGAGAGAGAGAGAGAGAGAGAGAGAGAGAGAGAGAGAGAGAGAGAGAGAGAGATTTAATCCTTGTAAAGTAAACTGACCAGAAATTCAGCTTAAAAAGAAAGTTCATGTAGGGTCCACCAGAGTGATTCTTGTGGAAAAAAGGAGAGAGAGAGAGAGAGAGAGAGAGAGAGAGAGAGAGAGAGAGAGAGAGAGAGAGAGAGAGAGAGAAGGGGAAATAAAATCTGCATGCCATGCAGCTATGCATCCACCTCCCACTCCTCCTCCTCCTCCTCCTCCTCCTCTCCTCCGCTTCATCTCTCAACACACACCCCCGCACTCATTTTCAAAGCACTCAGGCACTCTCCCCTCTCATCCCTCCTAAATCAACTCTCACCCCACACCAGTGGAGTTGGGAGAAATGGGAGCTCGTTGTGGGGGTGGTGGGTGGGAGACTCCATAACAAATCTGTTGAAACATCAGTGTCCTGCTCATCTGTGTCCTCGCACTGTTGGTGTTGGCCAACAGGGCTGTTACACATTACAGTCTATCTGCAAAACTGAATGACCTGTTTTGAATGAGGAGAGCTTGGCGTGGTTTGTTGCCTTAACTGTGAGGAAGCACAGGTGAGAGGAGGGGAGAATGTGAAGTGGTTATTGGAGTGAGTTTGATGGGGGAGGGGGAGGGGGTCATGCTGCAGTTACTCAGATTTTAATGTCAATTTCCCACGGAAGGGCAGAGCGAGCGGCGGTGTGTTGCCTAGGAGTGGACGGAAGGAAATATTTTCGTTGTCATGGTATGTGCTGGCTGTACAAGAGAATTTATATATAATGCATATATGTATGTATATACAGTATATATACATATATGTACACACAAACATACACACACACACAAATATATATTATATTTTTTAATCTACTGGTCATTTTTACTATATATATTGAATCTACTTATCACTTTTTTTTTACTTTGGAATAAAAGTTGAATGTCTTGGTACCACTTCCTTTTATTTTCACGTGAGGACTTATTATATACGTCATCCATGGGTCCGTTGTGGAAATTACACGAATATATATAGATATTTATATAGATATGTGTATATATATATATATATATATATATATATATATAGACAGAAATGGAGCCAACGACATTGTTCCCCTTCATGTAAAAGGGAAAAGACAAGGCCATAATATCTCGACTGCTCGGTTTTGCACTGCGACGTCTGGGCGCATATATATATATATATTCTGTACTCCATAGCGTATATATAACCTTGATGGAAAAGGCAACAGCCTCCCATACTTCACCTCTGCCTGGGAGAAGGAAGGGAGGGGACTTACTGAAGGCTGATATTTTACCTTTTTATTTTCAAAGAAAATATTGCCGGCTTTGTCTGTCCGTCCCCGCACGTTTCTGTGTCCAGATTTACAAGAATTGAGCTGAGAGGCTGCAGATTGCTATGTTGATATCATCCCTCCAATCAACATACTAAATTGCAGCCTCTAGCCTCAGTAGTTTTGATTTTTATTAACGTTAAAGTTAGCCATAATCGTGTCTGGCAACGATGTTCCAAGGCCTGCCACCACAGGGCCATGGTTAAGGTTTCATGGGGCAGCGGCTCATACAGCATTAGACCACTGAAAGATAGATCTATTTTCGGTGACGCCTTGACTATACGCTGTACAGAAAACTCGATTGCAACGAAGAAACTTCGGCGCAATTTTTACTTGTTTTATACGTGACTCGTTTATTTAATTTATAGCCATAATATTCCTATCTAATAAGAGGTGAGTCGGGTATAACTCTTAAGTTAATAGTCTAGCAATAAATTTATTAATTATTCCCGTTTAATAGCTGATTTTGTTTGCACTCATTTAATGCTAGTGTTATTTGAGACGTTGTTGCTATCTCTCTCTATCCGTCTGTATATTTCATCTACTTTTGCATCTATGCTCCGTTCAGCATTACTGCTAGGTAGGATTTGATGTTGCCATATGGACGGTTTTTGGTTATGTAATTTTGTAAAAAAAAAAAAAAACATTTCAAAAGGTGGATTCGAGTCAACTCGTAGAGGGTGACACCTTGTTGTCATGCGGACGTATTAAGCCAACTCGTTTACATTAATCTTCCCCTTCCCCCAATCCTCCTTTCTGTCCCGTAAGCTTTTTAACCCCACCCTCCCCTTCGTTTTTTTTTTTTTTGTTTGTCACCAACCTTGATAAGGAGAGCTACGTTTGTCTGTGTCTCTTATAAATACAGCTACAGTAGATTTAAGAGTCAAGCGAAAGTAGCCTTTGTTAGTTTGCGTTGTCTGCCAATTTAGTTTTTGTTTACGCTTTATGTTGGTACGTCCACCTGAGAGAGAGAGAGAGAGAGAGAGAGAGAGAGAGAGAGAGAGGGTGGGGGAGATTTTCTGCCAGTTTAGATTTTGTTTACCTTTCTTGTTGGTACGTCCATCATTTGAGAGAGAGAGAGAGAGAGAGAGAGAGAGAGAGAGAGAGAGATTTTCTGCCAGTTTAGATTTTGTTTACCTTTCAACATTGGTAGTCCATCATGATGGTGATGTTCTTCTTGGAATTTTGCTTATTCTCCTTCTGAGACGATCTTCTTCTTCTTCTTCTTCTTGAGAGAGAGAGATAGAGAGAGATGGCTTTCCGGCCTCATTGCTGCCGCAAGTGAGAAACCCAGAATATTTCCCTTCGAACGTATCATTCTTTCATTGCCGTTGTCATCAGCATTGCGCTCTCCAGTGGCACTGTTGGGCTCAAAAAGGTTTAATCCACTCGGGGACGTTGATAAATTGCTTTCTAAACACCTACGAACTGCAGCCTCAAAAGCTTGGAAGATACTTCTCGGGAAAGTGTGTATGAAGTGATAGTTTGAGGGAAGTGGTAGGTTGAATTTTTTTATTTTGTTATTATTATTTTGTTATTATTATTATTACATGTATTATTACATATTATTATGTGTGTAATTATAACAATCTTATAATCGAAGTCACTTGTCTTATATAGTGTCTTTAATTTAATGTTATTATCATTGATGGATAATGAAACATTCGTGCTGGCGAGATTATGATTATTATTATTACATATTATTATTATTATTATTATTATTATTATTATTATTATTATTATTATTATAATTATAAAATCATAATGCGTATGAGTCAACAAATGTAGAAGAAATTCAAAGAAAATTTATTATTATATATTATTATTATTATTATTATTATTATTATTATTATTATTATTATTATTGTTGCAAATTAGTCGTGCTAAACAAATCCTGAGAGGCCGTTAACTTTCAAAAAGCAAGCTTCTAAAACAGAAGACAGACGTATGGAAATAGAAAGCACAGGCAAAGAACAAAGAAAAAAACAAAGAAAACAGGAGACTGATAGATATGTAGAAGTATAAATAATACAAATTAGAAAAAACAGTATGTTGACGTGGTTGCTTAATAAGTTTGATCTACCTTACAATTGTTTTTGTTGTACTGATTTAATTTTTTTTTTTTATAATTTCTATACTTAATCCAGGTGCATTACTTCCGATTAACTGGGTTTGCTTCTCATACCGTTTTGTCGATTCCTTCACTTATAGAAAACGCTTTATGCCTTTGATTGAAGTGCTCTGCTACATATTCATAAAAATTAATTATTTCGATGTGAATATGAGACAGAAATGGTAGATATATCACTGAATTCCTTCAGTATCGCTGAAATATTCTGAAATGGTTTCCGATCTGATTTTGAGCAGCAGATACCAAGGCGTATGACCGTCTCTCCTCTTCCTCCTCCCTCCTCCTGTTCCTCCTCCTCCTCACTCCTCCTCCTCTCCTCCTCCTCCCTCCTCCTCCCTCCTCCTCCTCCTAGCAACGCTAAACACGAGTGAATAATCTGCGATAAAAATAGACAAAAACCCAGGCAAATAGATCAAAAGCGTTCGACGCTAACCAAAGTCCCTGTTATTGACACCTGTAGTTTCAAAGGGATGTTATTGCCGCGCCAGAGTCCCTGGGATATTATCCCTTGATGATACACCTTCTCTCTCGTCTTTCTTGATGTCGTAACAACCGTAAAGGGTTCCTGTGAATATGATGGAACTTCATACTGATGAATAGTGAGGGAGAGGGGGAGAGGAGAGGGTAAATAGAAATTGGAAAGTCAGATGTGGAAAAGGAATTAAAAGGTAGGAGAGAGTGTGAGATGTAGGGAAGGTGTGAATAGGGGAGGTAGAAGAAATGGGGTGAAGAAATGGGGCGAAGAAATGGGGTGAGGGTGAAGAAATGGGAAAGAAACAGGGTGAGGGCTGGAAAAATCAGGCAAAGAAATAAGATAGTAGCTAGGGAGACGTGAAGAAATGGGGGTGAGGTGTGAAGAATAGGGAGAGGTAAAGAAATAGGGAGAGGGTGTGTGAAGAAATGGGGAGATGTGAAAATAGGGGTGAAGAATAGGAATAGTAAAAATCGTGTGAGAAGAAGAAATGGGGTGAGGGTGGTGAGGAATTTAATTTTTGATGAACTCTTAAGTTATAATGTTACCCTGCTAAAATTTCAAACTAAATTGTATTATACAAATAAAAATTCCTAACATTATAAATTGAATATTTTATGAAGACACATGCATCTCGGTAAACGAAATGTTTCTATTTATATTTTTTATTAACTTTTATTTCTATATTTTCTGTTTTTTGAGGAATCTCTTCTGCTTCTGAGAGATTGGTCTTTTTCCGAAGAAGCATTTACTTCATTAATAACATCAAAGATCAAAGGATCAGGGCAGAGACCAAATCGAGGCTCTGTCGTATTTCATTTCCTCCAGCGAGGAGCCTTCAAAGAGAGAGAGAGAGAGAGAGAGAGAGAGAGAGAGAGAGAGAGGAGAGAGAGCGAGAGAGAGAAAGGACTCAAATTGAATTCTTTCTGTTGTTTTATGTATTCATTCATTCACTTTTATCATGTCTTAACTTTCATGTTTCCTGTTTCACTCCTTACTTTTAGATGTGGAGTGGAGGATATGAAGGTGAAAGTATTCGTTCTTTCTCTTCTCTCTCTCTCTCTCTCTCCCTCTCTCTCTCTCCTCCGGGATCTGGGTTTGAGTCTCAGGCGATGACTGGAAGATCTTAACACGTTTTGCATTGTTAATTCTTTCTACCTCGGGTGGCTTGGTATTGATTTGTGTGCCTGATGGACATTCGACTGTACGTGGCCGCAGCCTTGGGGTTGAAAGAGGAAGAAGATCAGTCATTGGTGGTCCCTTTATATTTTGTTATGCTGTTACTTATTTATTTTGTATTTTATTATTTTTCTATTTCTTACTGTTTCTTGTTATTTATTACCTCTCGAATTTTGAAGCTATATTTCGTGTACTTTTCAAGCCTGAACTAAGATACATTTTCCTCCATGTCCACAAAATCCTCTCTCTCTCTCTCTCTCTCTCTCTCTCTCTACTCTCTCTCTCTCTCTCTCTCTCTCCTCAGGTTGAGATAAAAATCTTAATTTTTCTCTGTAAAAATTAAAGGATTCATCAAGATTAATAGTTCTTTGGTGGGTCTTCCAGCGCTCACTAAATGTATCACGATAACATCTTGTGCTAAGAAAATACTTAAAGTATAAAATTTACAATTTACTGGTATCGTCAAAGCATTAATCAGTGTTTTTAATTAGTAGTGATAGAGAAGTTGTTTCTTTTGCATAATTATTAACTTTAAATATTATTTAAGATTTATTTTATAAATTTAATTTTGTTAGGTAACCTATTGAGTTCTGTTGTAAGAATATTATATGAGAGACCATTATTATACTTGAAATTTTAATTAATATCATCCCATGATTATTACTCTTGTTTGTTTGTTGTTGTTTATAATTACTCTGCGATCCCTGCAGCCATATCCTGGTAGAGTGTCAGGCTGATACTCAACCTTCCCTCCCTCCCTCTCCCTCTCTCCCTCCCCCTCCCCAATTCACCTTACACTGTCACCTCCACCCTACCTCACCCATGTTATCCCACAGCCTCATAATCTCTCGACTAATCTTCCTTTAATCATTCTCACTATTCCTCATCTCTGTTCTTACTCTACTCTTTCGTATCTCTCCTGTGGGGCTGGTGTGCACTCTCTCTCTCTCTCTCTCTCTCTCTCTCTCTCTTTCACCCTTTCTTTCACCACTTTCTTTCACCCCCCTCTGTTCCCTGCCTCTCACCTTTCTCTCTTTCACCTCCCTCTTTTTCACTTCTTTTTCGCCTCCTCCTCTCTTTCCCTGTCTCTCTTCTCTCCTCTCTCTCTCTCTCTCTCTCTCTCTCTCTCTCTCCTTTTCACCACTTTTTTTCACCTTTCACCTTTTTCACTTTTTTCATCTCTCTCTCTTTCTCACCTCCTCTTTTATCTAAGTTTCACCTTCCCCACCTCTCTCTCTTCCCTCTGTCTTTTCCCCTCTCTTTTCATCTCTCCCTCTCTTTTATCTGCCCCCTCTCTACATTGTTTTTAACCTCTCTCTCTCTCTACCTCTCCATCTCTCCTATCTTTGCCTCTCTCTCTCTCTCTCTCCATTTTTTTAACTCTTTTCCCCATTTTTCTTTCCTCTTTCACCTCTCTCTTTCCCTCCATCTTTTTTTTACATGTCTCTTTCCCCTCTTCCCTCTTTGTTTCTCCTCCCTATTCTTTCCCCTCCCACCCCTAAATCCTTATCTCTAAAATCTTCTCTGAACCCTTCCCCTCAAAGTGGGTGCTTATCTCTCTCTCTCTCTCTCCTCCTCTCTCTCTCATCTCTCTCTCCTCTGCCTCAGTTCCCATTTCTCCACTTCTACCCTTACTCCAGGCCTTCCCGCTTGCTCCTTCATCTGATTCCACACCCCATCCTATCCTTGTCCTTCCCCTCCTCTTTCAATTTCTCTCTCTCCTTCCCACTTATGTCCTGTTGTTGCTCTGCTATTTCTCGTCTTTAATCACTCCCCCCCCTCCCTACTTCCAATGACACTTCTAAAGCTGTTACATTCCCTTTCCCTCCCACCCCCTTCCCAGAACCCGGCCTAGTGTACACCCTTCCCCTTTTCTCTAACCTTCCTTTCTCCCTCCCCCCCCTATTCCCACTCCTCCTTTTCGCTTCTCTCCTTCCCAGACCCCTTGAAGCTAGTCTCCCCCTTCCCCATTCCCCATCCTTCCTTTCTCCTGAAAACTAGTATACCCCTCCCCAGAACTCCCCATCCTTCCTTTCTTCCCCTCCCCTTCCTATTCCCACTCCTCCTTTTCCCACACTCCCACCCTTCCCAGGGCTCCTGGGATTTGCCCCCTCCTCACCCCTCCTCCCCCTCCTCACCCCTATTCTCCCTCCCAAGTTGGGTACACTTCCCATTTCTCCCCCTCCCCCCTCCCCTCCCCCTTTCTCCTCCTCCCCCCACCCCCTCACTCCTATTAGTCACCCCCTTCCCCATTTCCCCATCCTTCTGTCTCCTCCCCTCCCCTGACCCCTGTTCCCAATCACTTCCTCCCCACCCCTTCCCAGAACTCCTGAAGTTAGTACACCCCCTTCCCCATTTCCCCCATCCTTCCTGTCTCCCCTCCCCCTCCCAACCACAAGTACCCAAGAGCGATAAACAGAAGCATGTGCACAATCACGTGAGGGGGTCGAAAAGCGGCCCCGAGTAATTCATCCCTCTCTCGCGTATAAGTCCATTCGTTCGTTCGTCTATCAGTCTCCGCTGGTGTTGGTATTTGTATATTTTGACGGCGATGTGGGCGGGAGTGTTGTGTGTACTTGCGGCGTCACTGTGTGGCCCCTCCCGCCGTTGTTGCAGGGTTTGGTACTTCTTGTTCGTTTGTCATTTTTTTTTTTTCAGTGGGTGCACATTGCGATGGCCCTGCTATTTATAGCTGTTACTGACGCTGCTGCTGAAGCTGTATGCTACTGGTGTGTGCTACTTAAACAAATGCTACTAATGTTGATAGTTAATATGAATTTTATACATTTTTGTTAGTCTGTACAGAGTGTAGGAATACTGGCCTTTTTTTTTCAATGGGTGCAAATCTGTACAGAGTGTAGGAATACTGGCCTTTTTTTTTTCAATGGGTGCACATTGCGATGGCGCTGCTGCTGCTGCTTGTGCTGCTACCATATGCTACTTAAACAACTGCTACGAACGTTGATAGATTATATGAATTTTATTAATTATTCGTAACTTGTACAGCGTGTGGGAATACTGTCATTACTGCTAATTTACTTATGTTGACAGTTTATGATTTTATATATATTATTTCGTAATTTCGTAATCTGCTATTACTGCTGCTTTTTTTAAGGCATGCCAGAGTTACTGCTAACAGGAATACCGTTGAGCTGCTTTTAATGCTGATAGCCGATTTTATATATATTATTTCGTAACCTGTACATAGTAAGGGAATACTACTATTACTGCTGGCTTTTTTGTACTGCTAATACTTACTTATGTTTTACTTAGTTTTTATGATTTTATATATATTATTTCGTAACCTGTACATAGTGCGAGAGTACTGCTATTACTGCTGCTTTTTTTGCTGTATGCCATAGCCGCTACTGCTGTAAAACAGGAATACTGTTATTACTGCTAATTTACTTAAGTTGACAGTTTATGATTTTATATGTATATTTCGCAACCTGTACACAGTGCAGAAATACTGCTATTACTGCTGCTTTTTTTTGCTGCATGCCATAGCCGCTACTGCTGTAACAACTACCACTGGAAACAGCAGTGTGCTGATATTTATATATTTTTTCACTACAATAAAACTGCTACATACGTACTTGAGCTCTGCTACCATTTGTACTGATGAGGCAGCGACTACAACCTTTAAGTTATCAGTGGTATAAAATTAATTCATGTGGCTGTTTGCGGAAGTATCCCTGTTTGCTATTTGTTGTTTTCTGTTGTTTTGCCGAGTAGTCTTGAGACAAAATTCTACTTCACGTTGTGCTCGGGCTCAGGATCGTCAAAAACCCAAGCGTGTGAGGTAGAAGTGCATCCATAATAATAATAATAATAATAATAATAATAATAATAATAATAATAATAATAATAGTAGTTTACTATATAATAGCGAATTTTATTACTATATGTATAATATGTTAATAACAACAATAACAATAATAATACAGTAATAATATATATTTTACTATATAATTGCAGATTTTATTACATAATAATAATAATAATAATAATAATAATAATAATAATAATAATAATAATAACTAATATAATTGTGATTTATTAAATAATACACTAATAATAATAATAACACACAATGGTTTACTATATGATTGTAGTTTTATTACACAATAATAATAATAATAATAATAATAATCAACCTCTACACACAGTAATAATAATCAACTTAAATATTCTCCATATAACCCGCGATTTGCCTTTATCCAGTGTGGGCCCAACCTCTCACTCCCCACTTTCCACGTACATAATGTCCCTCGGGTCGAGGCGCGATATAGTCTCGACCCTCACTTTTACTACTTTTTTTTTTTTTTTTTTTTTTTGCCGCAAAGCTAGTGTAGGCCACTGACCGCTCTATTACTGACTGTATGGCAATTTTCTCATCATGCCCCAAGGTACCTCTCGAGCTTTAAATCCCGAAAATGAAACCCCACTGGTTCCTAGAGCAGGTTTCTTATGCATGTTCAAGTATCATGTGTTGTAGGGGAGCATGTGTTACAAGGAGCATTTTGTTTTGATACCAAGTATAAATTTGCTATGTTCGTACTGACTGATGTTTGGTCTTACGCTGAGGGTACATGGGGAAATTTGGTTACTCTTTATTGTGTAATATTTACGTATGATATCTGATTATCTGAAGTATTTCACTTTGCCTAAATCTCTGTTTAGCTGGTGTGTAATGGTTTATATATATATATATATATATATATATATATATATATATATATATATATATATATATATATATATATGTATATATATATATATGTATATATATATACACACAGCATATATTTATTTATATATATACATGTATAATTTTGCGTATATCCTTTTTTGTCTTTACTCTTTTCCTCTTTTATATATATATATATATATATTTATATATATATTACTCTCTTATAGTATATATATATGTATAACATTTATACATATATACACACACACACACATATATATATATATATATGTATGTGTGTGTGTATTGTATGTGTATTTACGTTATACGACTATCCATATACTTCTAGCAGTATTCTGTATACGAAGTCAGAACACACTTTGATACCCGGAACGAACCGTAACCGAAATCTTGTGAGACATCAGATTTCACTAAACCTTTGTCCAGTATGAATGAAGGTCCCTTCTCTGTTCAGAGCCAGGATGGATGCCAGACCCTCCTTGAAGGAAGGCGTTCGATCCTTCGAGGTGACCTGTTTATGTCAAGTTTGCTTGAGTTTGTCTTCGTTTTGTGAAGAAAGCTAAATTTAGACCGGCCGCGTTTCACCAAGCATTGAGATGGCCTGGTTTTCTTCCAAGGATTCTTTAGTTTATTTCGTTTGTGGGCTTTTTTCTTCTCCAAGGATTCTTGTATTGTCTAATAGTTTATTTACTTTCGTCAGTGAGGTAATGTCGTCGTTCAAGTGTTGGTGTGTAAGGTTGTGTCAATAGAGTATATCGTGAACGGGTGGACGGGTTTGGATGAAACTCGTTGGAATAATGCAGTGATTCATTCATTCACTCGTCTGGATAGTTTGTATGCTTTTGATTAATCACATTACTACTACTACTACTACTACTACTACTACTACTACTACTACTACTACTACTAATAATAATAATAATAATAATAATAATAATATTAATAAAATAGTAATAATAATAATAATAAAAGATGTACAGTCATTAATCTTATTTTGCGATGATAGAATTTCTGACAACTACTCACAAATCTCTGTCCCATTTTTTATGCCTGACTGAAATTGGCTTTTGGTGGTTGCCCCTCCTGTCGGCCTTCAAATTAGGTGTGCAAGTAAATGGAGAACATGATGACTCATTGCTTTAAAGGGAATGATCAGGGTTGAAAATACTGGGTTGTTCTTTAGATTAGAAACTTATAGAAATTATTATAAAAAGAATTGTGTTTAAACTTTTCCTTGCATTATATTTCAGTCGCAGTATTCAGCACAAGAACATTGCACGAGGAATATGAAGGAATATGAGAGTTTGAACTTGATGAACGTGATTTTCCAACGGAAGGGAGAAATGAGAGAATTAATGACGAGCATTTCTTCCTCAGTTGGGGATTGGTGGGGGAAGGGGTGGGGATAAAGGATTATTCCCTTGATTCGCCTGCCGCCCCTCCCTTCCCATTTTCAGTTAGGATGTGGAAGTATATGAGGGAGTACTGATTACTCACCTCTGTTAACTGTATAAATATCTATTACTCTCTCTTCTCTCTCTCTCTCTCTCTCTCTTCTCTCTCTCTCTCTCTTCTCTCTATATATATATATATATATATATATATATATATATATATATATATATACAAATATATAAATATTATATATATATAGGATATGTATATCATATATATAATATTTTATATATATATGCAGAAAGAGAAAGAAAGAAAGAAGAAAGAAAAGAAAGAAAGAAACCAGTTTGGCATCGAGATTAGAAATGAATGAAAATAAACCACAACAAAGGTAGGCACCAAAAACAGGTTGACCTTGAACGGTGCCCGGTGGAGTATTTGCTCATTAAATATTGTCACTGGAACTCGGATTACCTTGATTTGTGTCGCTCAGGGTTTAAGGAATGCGGTGTGCTGAGAGAGAGAGAGGGAGAGAGAGAGAGAGATTTAACTCTTCTAAGGTAAAGTTATTAGCGATTCAGATTAAAAAGCAAATGCATGTAGGTATCAGCAATGATTCCTTTGAAGACAAAGGAGGGAGAGAGAGAGAGAGAGAGAGAGAGAGAGAGAGAAATAAATTTAATCCTTGTAAGGCAAAGTATGGAGATTTCGATTAAAAGAAAATTCATGTAGGTGACAGCAGAGTGATTCCTGTGGAGAGAGAGAGAGAGAGAGAGAGAGAACTTCAAGTCTTGAAAGGTAAAATGACTAGAGATTCCGATTAACAAGAAAATTCATGTAGGTGATACCAGAGTGAGTCCTGTGGAGAACAGAACAGAGAGAGAGAGAGAGAGAGAATATCGTTACCCAACCTTTCCAGTCAGCCATAAATAGTGTAACAAAATCCTCATCACGTTCTCGATGAAACGGATAAAAAAAAGCAAAGACGTAGAACGCACGCTCTGCCGAGAGACACCCACGGAGTCAAAATACCCGATGCTCCGGACAAAGGCGCTTCTATCTCTCGTGGTTCCTGTGAGCATAACAGACCTCTCGCCTCACGATAATTGAGTTAACACCTTACGTGTTTGTGTGTAGCTGTGTGTGTGAGCGCATGCGTGTTCAGATATCCATCGCCGTGAGTCCGGATTTCCCGTGCCCTGTTTGCACTGAATTTATGTATAATCTCTCTCTCTCTCTCTCTCTCTCTCTCTCTCTCTCTCTCTCTCTCTCTCTCTCCTTTTTCCCAAAGGAATCACTCTGATGTTCCTTACGTGAATTTTCTTTTTAATCTGAATCTCTAGCCAGTTTGCCTTACCAGAATTAAATCCCTCTCTCTCTCTCTCTCTCTCTCTCTCTCTCTCTCTCTCTCTCTCTCTCTCTCAATCTCCCAAAGGAATCACTCTGATGTTCCTGACATGAATTTTCTTTTTAATCTGAATCTCTAGCAGTTTACATTACAGGAATTAAAAGTCTCTCTCTCTCTCTCTCTCTCTCTCTCTCTCTCTCTCTCCTTCCTGACGGCCTTGAACCATTAAATTAATGAAGTATTCATATTTAACTCGCGGACTGGAAGTATGAATTAGTATGTTTATTTACACGAGTATTTTTTATTGTTTATGTTACTACATTACTTTTCATTCATACATTAATATTATTGCCAGTTATAAATTTATCTAAATTGTTGGTTCGTATTATAATACTATTATCTAGCATTTTATCAATACCTCTGCTCAAGCATACAAAAAGCGTGCACTATTTTGATGAAAATGAAATGATTAATTATTGCGACTAAAATTAAACGAATTTGGCAAAAACACCTTTTGAATAGACTGATGAAAAAGGGAAAGGGTTAATGCTGGCTGGGTTTTTATCATTGAAGGGCGTCGCAGAAATCGGCTTAGGTCTTCACTGATAAAGATTTAAATCCTCAAACCTACGACAGAAGTTCTCCATTAACCCATCATCGATATGGCCTATCGGAACTCCATCATCATTATGGCGCTCTTCTGACCTCTAACTCTCTCTCTCTCTCTCTCTCGACCTTTCTTGTATGGTAATATGTTTTTGCACTCATTTTAATATGCTGATTTTATTTTTTTTTTCCGGGGGTTACGTGGTCCCCACTGGTAAATTTCTCCCTCCGTTCAGGCTGCGAACCACTACAGTCATCTAGCTGTCACGTACATAGTTTAGTGTGTAGATGAATGAAAGCTCAATATTATAACGATTGTTTTACATCTATTTCGTCTCTTAGGGGACTCAACTTGGGTTCTCCAGCTAGTGAAGGAAGTGTCGTAACTACTAGACCATGATATATATATATATATATATATATATATATATATATATATATATATATATATATATATATATATATATATATGTATACAATATACATATTTTATATGGGTATACTACCTATTATATATATATTTTTATAATTAAATGTGTATATTATATATGTATAGATATATTAGATTAAGAATCACAAGAAATATGCACGTGATTTTGTTCATTAGATGGAGCCACAGGGAATCTTAATTATTATATATATATATATATATATATATATATATATATATATATATATATATATATATATATATATATATATATATATATATATATGTACTATATATATATATATATATATATATATATATATATATATATATATATATATATATATATATATATGTTAAGTATATTTATTATATACATATATGAGTGTGTGTATGTATGTATGTATGCATGTATGTATTCTAGAGATTGGGCAGAGCCGGAGAGAGAGGAACCATACGATCCACGGTGCCTGATTGGCTTAACTTGAGGAGGGCGACGCCATGGAGATAATAAGGTTCACCTAACGATGTCACTCGGGTTAAGGTTTAGCCCTCGATCGCCCTTCCTGCCTATTCAAGTGGCAACGACTTTTTTTGTTTCCCCATTTTTGTCGCTCTTGCGTCTTTGTCGTCGTTCGTCGCCGCTGTTAAGCCAAGCGCGTGGAAAAAGGAGGGAGCAGACATTATAACCTCCCCAAAATGCCAGCTCGGGGGGAATTTGCATCTGTTTTGCATCTGAATTAGAAGGTTGTGCCAGGTCCGGGATAATTGTATTAGAACCTGGAGTGAGGGATTTTTTTGCCCTTGTTTTCAGGGCCAACTCGTAGGTTACGGACCCTTATTAGTCCGTGGTCTGTGTGGAAGTCCCTAAGCCCTTAATCTTGCTGGAAAATCTGTGGTGTATCTGTGCGTAATTAGGGTACGCATGAACATTTTTATGCAGGGTATGTAAGTCCCTAAGCCCTTAATTATTTTGGAGAATCTATGGTATCTATGCATAATTAGGGTATGCATGGAAATTTTTATATAGAAGGGTGTGTGCAATATGTGTATTTATCCGTTATGATTTTTCTGTAATTATGAAGAATTTGGAGATCGGTCCAATTAGATGAGGCATTTATTCAGATCGCTGAAACTTTTAAATTCAGACTTTGCTTCATGAATAGAAATGAGGAGGATATTGGCGAGGGTACCGTTGTAGCATGGAAATGTAGCAGTTTGTATAATATTAAAAAGATGTAAGTAACATTTAGGCGTCTGCTATGACCCTAGTAAATGTTAAAAAGATTTACTGTACGTATATCATTTATTTTTATTATGTATTCTAGTAAATGCGAATGTTATGGACTTTTTTTTGCCTTAATGTGACTCATTTTCTGTGCGGTTTGTCAATTTGTACATCTACAACTCGTGTGGTGGAGATGTTCCCTTGTAAAATTTCATTGGCAATGTAACCAAGGAATATACAGTATTATCTGTCTCGTTATCATAGTTTTAAAGACTTCATTACTTTTGGTTAGATATTAGTATTATGTATCTATTGCTTTTATTGCTCATCAGTTTGCGAATGTTTTGCACATAAGAACTGTATTTTTGGCAGTCATAGAGGACTTCGAAATATTTGTAACTATTATACTGTGTAAGTATAAAGAGAACGTTAGTCTTGTATGACCTATGTTGACCCAGGAATCACAATTGTGGATTAGGTTGATTGGGTATTTTATAGATAGGAGGTATTGATTGGGTATTTTATAGATAGGGGTATTGGTTGGATATTTTATAGATGGGGTTAATTCTTTATGCTGTCCACTTTTCTATTTCTGGAATCTAGATAATGTAGTTATTTAGAAGCTTGTTATCTGTCGTAAATGTATATTTTGCCTCATAATACACGTATTCAAGTATTTACGTAACTGTTTATGCTAATTGTACACACTATGTTTTAGGAAATCGAGATACACATTTATCTATTCAATCAAAAGTTGGTAGTGCGTTCAATTCAGTCCAGAATCATTTTCCGTTAAGTTATTCATTCAGAATCACGATCCGATATTCATGAAAAGTCGGGACAGGACCTTAGCAACAGCGGAAGTTCTCAGCTTCTTTCGGAAACGCCTTTGGGAAGAAGCGATTTCGCGGGGCTCCCCGCCCCCCCTCTAGAGAATATCATTAAACGGATATCTTCCCTCAGAGAGAGAGAGAGAGAGAGAGAGAGAGAAAGGCTGTTGAAGAAAAGGGGGCCTTCTTTGAATATTCCGCTCATCACTATCACGGCGCCATCATCATCCTTTCCGATATCTATTTAAATCCCGCCCCCCTTCACCCTCCTCCCACCCACCCCACCCAACCCCACCCCACCATCATCTCCTTTTTAAAGGAAAGAGGATTCTCCTTATTCTACTTTTTCCCTATCCCGTAGAAGGGCCAACGCCTCCCCGTTAATGGCCCGGGTATGCAAATACCCACTGCCGAGGAGACGAGTTACGGCAGGCCGCCTTCAGGAGATCTACGGCCATGGCTGCTACTACGGCCAGCCGCCCCCTACCCCCCGATTGGCCAATTTGCCTTCTAAACAGCCAATTACACGGCCAGACGGCTATCGGGGGAAGTGAGACAGTAAGGTAGTTACACCTGAGTCTTTTTAAGTGTTTACGGTCCTAAGGGCTCCTTTTCGTCTTCCAGCCACCCTTCCAGGACATTCCAGAGGTGTTTTATTGAGGGGGTTCCATGGGCGTGTTCGTTTGGGTTCGGGTGCTTTCTATTTATCAGTTTGTGGATGTGTTTTCTTTAACAGCCCTGAGTGGTAATATATTCTCTCTCTCTCTCTCTCTCTCTCTCTCTCCTCTCTCTCTCTCTCTCTCTCTCTCTCTCTCTCTCTCTCTCTCTAAACACACACACACAGAAACACACATAAACTTTATATATATATATATATATATATATATATATATATATATATATATATATATATATATATATATATATATATATGCATATATATGTATATACAGTACATATAATGTGTGTGTGTGTTTGTGTTTGCATAAGCAGTGTGTATGTGTTTACTCGACGTGTAATTTTAGCATTCAGACCCAAAATGAAATTACGTAGAGGCATAATATTCAAATCAGATAAGAAGCGTGTTACTATATTTAGTGTTTCAAGACCAACAGGTTGTAGAAAGCTGAACATCACTCATTTTACTAAAGTTCACTCACATATCCTTAGTTTTTTTATGAATATATTCTTGACGATTTCCAGCAGATCAGTTATACAAAACTGAGGAAAATGGTAGATACTGCAGTTTTCCCTTGCCAAAGGGATCCCCTAAATAAAGCATTGAAGAATCACTCTGGAACTGCAGTAACTCTTGTATTATTGTTTCACGAGCCCATTATGTGACATATCTCAATTTCGAAAATTTTGCAGATGTTGCAGTTTTACATTTTAGGGCAGAATAACTTTTAATAACTAATCTCAAATACATTTTATATCACTGATCGGAATGAGCGCATCTGCCTGTTTCCCCTTTGATATCCTGTTAGTTTATAGTACCGGACATGTAAGGGTAGTGAGAGTACGTTCCATTCGAGATCAAGCCATCCCTCAAGGCTTGAAACTCCAGATTTGGAAATCGAGTCTCCTTGAAATCAATGAGACTTGAAATCAAGTTCACTTGAAATCAAGTGAGACTTAAATCATCCTCAAGGTGGAACTTGAAACATCCTTCCTTTAAACTGAAAGACTTGGAGTCTCACTTCTAGGTCTCTGGAAAGCATCCCTTCCTTTAAGACTTGAACTTGGTGGACTCTGAATCAGAGTCTGCCTTCTGGGTGGACTCTGGAAAGCATCCTTCCTTTAAGTGAGACTTGGAAATCAAGTCCTTCCCTTCTTACAAGTCTCCCTTTTAGGTGGGGACTCTGAGACTAAAATCAAGTCATCCTCCTCCTTTAAGTGAGACTTGGAAATCAAGTCTCCTTCTAGGTGGGACTCTGGAAAGCATCCCTTCCTTTAAGACTGAGACTTGAAATCAAGTCTTGCCAGTCTCCTTTAGGTGGACTTCATCCCTCCTTAAGTGAGACTGGAATCGAGTCTCCCTTCTAGACTCTGGAAAGCATCCCTTCTTTAAGTGAGACTTGGAAATCAAGTCTCCTTCTGGTGGGACTCTGGAAAGCATCCCTTCCTTTAAGTGAGACTTGAAATCAAGTCTGCCTCTAGGTGGACTCTGGAGCATCCTTCCTTATGAGACTTGGAAAAGTCAAGTCTCCCTTTAAGGTGGGACTCTGAAAGCATCCCTTCCTTTTAAAGTGGGACTCTGAAAGCATCAGAGACTTGTCTCCTTCTAGGTGGGACTCTGAAAGAAAATCAAGTCAGGTGGACCTTCCTTTATAGAAAATCAAGTCTCCCTTCTGTGGACTTGGAACTGGAGTCTCCTTCTGGAGTGGGACTCTGAAAGCATCTCCTTCCTTTAAGTGAGACTTGGAAATCAAGTCTCCTTTAGGTGGGACTCTGGAAAAGCATCCCTTCCTTTAAATGAGATTTGGAACCAAGTCTCCTCTAGGTGGACTCTGAGACCTCTTAAGTGACTTGAAATCAAGTCTGCCTCTCATTTATTGAGACTTCTTTAGGTGGGGACTCTGAAAGCATCCTTCCTAGACTTAAGTGAGTGGGACTCTGGAAATCATCCTTCCTCTTGGGACTTGAAATCAAGTCTGAGACTTGAAATCAAGGTGGGACTCTGGAAAGCATCCCTTCCTTTAAGTGAGACTTGGAAATCAAGTCTCCCTTCTAGGTGGGACTCTGGAAAGCATCCCTTCCTTTAAGTGAGACTTGGAAATCAAGTCTGCCTTCTAGGTGGGACTCTGGAAAGCATCCCTTCCTTTAAGTGAGACTTGGAAATCAAGTCTGCCTTTAGGTGGGACTCTGAAAGCATCCCTTCCTTAAAGACTGAGGCTAAAATCAAGTCTTGGAAACCTTTCTAGGTGGGACTCTGGAAAAGCATCCCTTCCTTTAAGTGAGACTTGGAAATCAAGTTCTTCTAGGTGGGACTCTGGAAAGCATCCTTCCTTTATGAGACTTGGAAATCAAGTTCCCTTCAGGTGGACTCTGAAAGCATCCTTCCTTTAAGTGAGACTTGGAAAATCAAGTCTCCCTTCTAGGTGGACTCTGGAAAGCTCCTCTTTATGAGACTGGAAATCAAGTCTGCCTTCTAGGTGGGACTCCTCCATGGTTTTAAGTGACCTGAAATCAAGTCTGACCTCGACTCTTAGCATCCTCCTATAAGTGAGGCTTTGGAAACCATTCTTCTGTGGGACCCTGGAAGCATCAAACCATCTGCTTCAGGTGGGACTGAATTGTATAAGTGAGGCAATGACCCCCTTTGGCGTGTCGTCCTTATCACGAGGAAGGGAGGTGCCCAAGGGGTAGGTCCCTTCCTTTTAAGTTAAATCAAGTGCCTTTATCGACTGGGTAGCATCCCTAATGAAGGAAAATCGATGAGGGGCTGGAGGAGATGCTTTCCTTTCCTTTTTGGGAGGAAGGGTTGAGTTTTCCTGCGTTCTTCTTATGTGTTAATTTGTTAGTTTATTTTTTAGTTTTTTAATGACTGATCTCTTAATTTGTTAGTTTATCTTTTCTTTTTTTAATGACTGATCTCTTATCACGAGAAGGGGGAGGTCAGCATTTTGTAATATATTCTGGGTACTTAACAAGGCGAAAGATTCTTTGGGGAGGAAGCGCGAGAGTTTGTTATATATGAATAGGATTCATCCTTTCTGAATATAATAATAATGACTGATAATTTTTGTTAATAATAATAATAATAATAATAATAATAATAATAATAATAATAATAATAATAATAATAATAATAATGACACTTACTTTCATATTTATAAATTTCTGAGAGGTTAAATATTTCCACATTTAACAGATTAGAAAAATTATAAGGCCTTGTCAAGAGTGTGAAGAAATGATTCCTCGATGTTTACTCTTGAGTTTTACATACTTGCAGTTTTTTTTATATCCAAAGTTTTATCATAGTAAATCCTGTTTGTTCATAATAATGCGCAGTAATTATTTTTTTAATAAGTAAATAATTGTTTAGATCTTTTGTGTTTTCTAGAATTGAGTTTTACGTAGGCTACTTGCAGTTTTTTTTTTATATCTTAAGGTTTTATTTTGCAGATCTCTTAGGTCTTATTTATGCCAAGCACTCCTTTTAAAATAAACAAATAAATAAATAAAAATAAGTAAATAAATAAATGTATCAAAGGTCTGGAAGAAGTCAGGTAGTGCCAAGCAATTAGTGCTTGTGTACCCACGTTCACTCTACCTGGACACGGGGAACACAGAAAGGGAAAGCGCTTTGGGAAAGGCGAAAGTTTCAATCGTTTGCTTGTTTATGTTCTACAGTATGCATGGAGAGAAGCATCCAGGCGTGGTGGAACGGCATTCATTAGAGAGAGAGAGAGAGAGAGAGAGAGAGAGAGAGAGAGAGAGAGAGAGAGAGAGAGAGAGAGAGAGGTGTTTGGTTCTCCTCATATCAGGCGTGAATGTCTTTCGGATGAATGAACACCGTTCTCTTTTGTTGCTAATTCATTGATGACTCCGGTGCACAAGTGGAACGTCTGGATTGTTTATTGGTCGCCTGTTTTATCTTTTTTATGTTTTGGAAAGGTCAGTATTCCAGTGAATGTGTTGTTGAATTGACGTCAAATTGATAAGCTCAATATGTGTGGAGATTAGGTTGATAATATTCAACGGAAATCTTTGTGGTTATTCATCAATTGCGCATGTGCTAGAGACAGCATAGTGTACATTTATGTTCATAAAAACATTTATTTAAAATGCAGTAATTTACGAATATATGTCTTATCAGTTGTCGCAGAGTTGTTGTTTGAGAAACGGCAAATATTAAAAAAGTTAACAACTTGACTCTTAAAAAACCCTAGTGTATATAATTAAGTACATAATTAATTTTATATAATTATTTTAAGTTTACACAAGTTACCAGAAGAAATCAAAAGACTGCTATTGAACAGGAGGCTTCCAGGAACTCCACCAAACTTCATGAGGTGATTCTGTCCCAAAAGACTGCTATTCAACAGGAGGCTTCCAGGAACTCCACCAAACTTCATGAGGTGATTCTGTCCCAACTTATTTAGCAAACTTGGCCTATTGTTATTATTCCACTTTTGGGCAACTCTGTGTAAAATGTAGACCTTTCAGTCGTCTGGTCAATAACACATTGTTCACCAACGTCAACAGTGTTATGTTGTGGTTAGTGAAGTTGAAAGATGCATTTCTTTTGTTTTTTTTTCGTCTGTAATGCTTTTATTCTTTATTATTCTTTTACTTACAAACAGTATTGCCATAAAATTATTTTCTTCATATGTAAAATGGGACATAAAAAATATAACTTTAATATACTTCATATATCTGTCGATTTATTTATCTCTCTCTCTCTCTCTCTCTCTCTCTCTCTCTCTCTCTCTCTCTCTCTCTCTCTCTCTCTCTCTCTCTCTCTCTCTCTCTATATATATATATATATATATATATATATATATATATATATATATATATATATATATATATATATATATATATATATATATATATATATATATATATATATATATATATATATATATATATATATATATATATATATTATATATATATATGTATAATATATATATATATATATATATATATAAATATAATACTGCTTTTTGTTTTTTAAGTTCCATCTTACACACAAAGAAAATTATTTTGTGTATGTTTAATGCATTCAAGTATACACCTTTTCACATACTTGTTTATTTAATTATACCACAAGAAACATGCTTATTATTTATTATAACCACAAGAAACATTTGTGTGTGTATGCGTGTGAGTTTTGTTTTTTACAGAGAGCAATGGAAGCATTCTTATATATATAAATGTACCCACAATTCTTTTGTTCAATTGTCCGGGGTGAATTCCTCACGGGATTACGCAGCACACGCTCAGTAATATATGAACCCACTGACCTTAGTGACTCTTATCTCTCTCTCTCTCTCTCTCTCTCTCTCTCTCTCTCTCTCTCTCTCTCTCTCTCTCTCTCTGTAAACACTTTTGTTTTATGAAATTCACTGTACCTCAAACGCGCAGACCCATTAAGAAGAGAGATTAGTTTTATATAGCATCAGAGTTTGTAATGCTTAATCTCCTCATTGAAGAAGAACCGTAGGTGACTTTAACTATTTCTGAGAGAGAGAGAGAGAGAGAGAGAGAGAGAGAGAGAGAGAGAGAGAGGAGCTTTCTCTCACACATCTCTTTTAGGTTCCTAGCCTAAGAGTTAACTTTTCCCGAGAATTGTTGGCTTATTGAATTAAAGATCTAATCTCATTTTCTTGCTCTGAATTTCTTTCCTGGTACTGCAGTAAGGATTACTTTTAAAAATAGCCTCAATTTTATCAGCATAATTCACGCTACATTGAACTCAACATCACATTTACAATACAGTGTTGCAAACATTGCTTGAAAAGAACTTTTTTAAGAATTTGAATAGGACAAATATCCTAATTTTCCTCCTTCGCAGAGAGAGAGAGAGAGAGAGAGAGAGAGAGAGAGAGAGAGAGAGAGAGAGAAGAATCCTGAGGGAAGTTTCAAGGTTTTCATCAGAGAGAGAGAGAGAGAGAGAGAGAGAGAGAGAGAGAGAGAGAGAGAGAGAGAGAGAGAAATCCTAAGGGAAGTTTCAAGGCTTCATCAGAGAGAGAGAGAGAGAGAGAGAGAGAGAGAGAGAGAGAGAGAGAGAGAGAGAGAGAGAGAGAGAATCCTAAGGGAAGTTTCAAGGTTTTCATCAAACACAGAGAGAGAGAGAGAGGAGAGAGAGAGAGAGAGAGAGAGAGAGAGAGAGAATCCTAAGGAAAGTTTCAAGGTTTTCATCACTGAGAGAGAGAGAGAGAGCATTTTACTCGTTGTGGAAAGTGAGGTTAAATTAGATCTAAATGAAATAATGGGCAGTGTACTGCTCGCAGAGGTATGGAAAATGGCATTCACCTCGTACATGCCGTCGTCTATTTTTGCTGAAATCAAATAAGAGAAGAGATATTTATCTTGGCAAGATATTCACCCAAGATTTGGCCTTCGTAAGAATAAATTTGGAGATAAGGAAGGTTCAGAGTATTTATGAGAGAGAGAGAGAGAGAGAGAGAGAGGTTTTTTTTTTAGGCAACACAGTTTCATTCTTTACATTAATACTGTCGTTATCATTTATCATCATCATCTTTCTCCTTTTCTTGTTTGTGGTTATTTTTATGAGAGAGAGAGAGAGAGAGAGAGAGAGAGAGAGAGATTAGGCAACAGTTTCATTCTTTACATTAACACTGTCGTTATTATCATCATCATCATATCTCTGCTTTTCTTGTTTGTGGTTATTTTTATCAGAGAGAGAGAGAGAGAGAGAGAGAGAGAAAGAGAGAGAAAGAGCTTTTAAACAACAGTTTCATTCTTTTACATAAGCCCCTTCGTCATTACTACCATCATCATCATAAACTTCATCTTCCTCCTTTTTTGCTCTTTTTGTATAATGTTATTTTTATGAGAGAGAGAGAGAGAGAGAGAGAGAGAGAGAGAGAGAGAGAGAGAGAGAGAGAGAGAGAGCACTCCATCCTTATACATAACACTGTCGTCATCACAACTATCATCATCATCACCACCATCTTTCTCCTCACCCTGTCTGTGATTACGTGATGATTAGTCATGGAAACAAAAATAACAAGACAGAATCGTTTTGCATTCAAATGCAAGTTAACTATTCCATTACAAACCCTCTCTCTCTTGACCCCCATCCGTGAATCAAGGCGAAATGTCACCGCCGCAGTCTCGCATTGCGAATAATATATGTAGATTGGGAATAATATATGCATATTGCGAGTAATGTTATGCAGATTGCACGCTGGAAATTAAAAGTGGCACTTGACGTGTGTGTGTGTGAAGGGCTATTTTGGGACGTTAGGGGGGAGAATAAAAGGGGAAATTCAGGGCTGTAGGGAAATCAGGTCCGTCTTCCTAATCAGCAGTCGAGGAGATTAAGGGAGAGATGAACAAACTGGTGCGGTGTATTTTGTGCACCACCTTTTATTATTATTATTATTATTTTTTATTTATATATATATATATATATATATATATATATATATATATATATATATATATATATATATATATATATATATATATATATATATATATATATATATATATATAATGCAGATGATGTGCCACGAGGAAAATGAAACACTGAAAGATGACTTAGATAGAAAGACGAAATCCGTCAGGATTTACACCCAGTGTTTCATTTTTCCTGTCAGTGTAATTATATATTTGTGCATATATATATATATATAATATATGAATATATATATATATATATATATATATATATATATATATATATATATATATATACTATATATATATATATTAATTAATATATATATATATATATATATATATATATATATATATATATATATATATATGTTTACAGAGGGAGAGAGAGAAGAGAGAGAGAGAGAGAGGGTGCAAAATACGCCCAAGAAAAGTAAAAATAAAAGTTTATTAAAAAACACAAAGCACCAAAATAAATTGACCCGAATTAAAGACGCCGGAACTGATGAGTTCTGTCTCACTGGACTGGAACCCATTAAGAGCCATTACGGGTCATTTACACGAGTCAGTCCTTCCAAAGGTTCCTCATTCCTCAGAATCTTAAGGTGGTATATATTTTTTCCTTGTCGAGGGGTGAGCTGGTTTCGATGACGCAATATCATGTTATGTAGCTGTGAGGAAAGCCAGCTTATCTTTATAAAGGAATTTTGTTTGTATCAGTGTTCGGTGTGAGGTTGAATTGTCTTTTTTTGATATTTTATGTTTTCTTATTTTCATCTTGACTTTTTTTTGTTGTTTGATAATTTTCATAGAATATCGCTCAATTTAAAGTAGCGTTGTATCTTGCCGTTTTGTAATAGATTGCTGTGTTCATTTCTTTTCCTTTTGTAAATTATTTTTATGCATATCCGTAGATATTTGATGTTGGGCTGAACTGTTTTTTATAATTTATTTTTCTTATATGGCGTCTTATTTTACAGTTTTTCTAATTGACTGCTGTTTATTATGTAGGTTTGCAAAATAAATTTATAAATGCACAATAATTTACTCTTTCAGGTGTAACTAAATTTTAAAAATGAGGTTCATTAGACTTTTGTTCTATCGTTTACTCTATTTTCCCTTCCTCTGAAAGGAATTTTTCTTTAATTAGGTCATTCCACTTAGGCAAAAGAAAAAAAAAAAACTTACCGATAGTAGACCACTGAAAATCAAGACCTTGATAGTCCCCAACGACTTTCAAATGAATGTTTATTTCTCGAACTCTTAATTTTATTGCCGGATCAAAATCGATTTTATCGAGTGGGTACTTTTCCTTTCATTGTCCGCTGTAGAATGTAAAGATAAAGTTGACCATAA
>NC_089793.1:2785323-2787823 GCF_040412425.1 Macrobrachium rosenbergii | reverse complement strand
CTCTCCAGTCCTTATATTAACAGTAAATATTGGAGAAAAGGAGAGAGATAATGGTTGAATTATGGTAATGTCATATTGTGTTTTTATGCTAATTGCAAGAAGAGGAGAACGGAGATTGTCATAGCTTCTTCTTCCTTTGTTTTGGCTGCAATTTAAGAGAGAGAGTTAAAGCGGGTTGGTGGCGGGAATGACTGTCGCACTTTTCGTATTAAAGGTGGCTCGCTGTTTCCAACATGCAAGAACTTCTTGCATTTTTTGTGAAGGTATTTGTGAGAAAATTACTAAGGATGATTACCTTTTAGTAAAGGTACTCTTTGTTTATATATACAGATTTATATATATATATATATATATATATATATGATATATATAAAGAGTATATATATATATATATATATATATATATATATATATATATATATATGTGTGTGTGTGTGTGTGTGTGTGTGTGTGTGTGTGTGTATGTGTGTGTGTGTATGCGTATGTGTCTGTGTGTATGTGTATATATGTATGTTTGTATGTATGTATATATGTAGTCGTGTTGCTTTCCACTGAGAGAGAGAGAGAGAGAGAGAGAGCCTCAAACTTTGTGCGTATGTACCAATTTTTTCTCATGAATATCTGTGTTCCTGTACCTTGAGAGAGAGAGAGAGAGAGAGAGAGAGAGAGAGAGAGAGAGAGAGAGAGAGAGAGAGAGTGCCTAAACTTCAAAGTGAATGTACCACTTTACTCATGAATATCTATATTCCCGTGCCTTTGGAGAGAGAGAGAGAGAGAGAGAGAGAGAGAGAGAGAGAGAGAGAGAGAGAGAGAGAGACGGGGTAGGTGGGGGCGTTCGTTGAAATGATGTTTGAGCTGTTTGTTTTATCATCGGCTCTGCCTGAAGGCAAAGCCATCATCAGATGCGGCAAAAGCAATATATTCTTTATAGCTTTGCATATCAAAGGAAGTCTTTCGGATTAGATACTGAGATCAAGGGTTTCCATCCTCTCTCTCTCTCTCTCTCTCTCTCTCTCTCTCTCTCTCTCTCTCTCTCTCCCCTTTGCGATACTTGAAAGTTTGGAGAGGAATTTGCAATTCATGTTTAAATCCTCAACGCGTTTTGAAACTAACTTTTTTCTTTGCTGTTATAAAAGTGATGTAAATAAGCTTAACATCTTAAGGGACGTTGTCCTTTTGATGTATTAAAAACATAAACAAATTTTTGTCAGTTGCTTCAGGTCAACTTTAAGTACGAAAATCTTGAAGACTGAGATAGAAAGATAAAAAAAAAAAAACTCAAGCACTTGGAGAAAACTGCGCTTGTCAGAATTACAAAATGTATTATATCTTTATACAGAAATACAAAATTTTATATAGCATTATAGATATATAATTTACATTTTTAAAAAGTAGAACCAAAATTTAAATGAGTATTTCACTGCTAATTAAAGGATAATTGAAATTTTTTACCTGAGAGATGTATTAGTTTGACTGATGCCAGAATATGACTTAAATTAACTTAACGGTACGTTAGATAACATACACTTAAGGACAAAGAGATACGTTTAACAATCTCTTCAAAACATAATGAAGCTAATTCCAGCTGAAGTCCTTAAGTCACCCAGGTAAAAGGAAAGGTGTTCAGATTCCTATCTACGGTTTGCGAAGTAGACCAGTGCTCCGAAGAATGGATAGTCAGCCACAGAGTATTTATTCTTTCCTTTAGGGAAGGATTTTAATTTCCAGGAAATAGCAGGAAAATGGAAACTGGAAATTGAGCTGATGAGTTTAATCGACGTCGCTTCATCTCCAGAACCAAATGCTTCCAGTCTACCACAGAGTATTTATTCTTTCCTTTAAGGAAGGAGTTTAATTTCCAAGGAATAGCAGGAAAATGGAAACTGGCAATTGAGCTGATGAGTTAATGGGCGTCGCTTCACCTTCAGAACCAAATGCTTTCAGTCTCTTTAGGTAATTACGAGGTCACAGGTAATATCAGTCTACAAAGATAAGGTTAGACAGAAAGGTGCGATGATTTCTACGTGCTAATTCATTCTGATGTTAAGACTAAAACATTGGTATCTGACGTTTAGAGTTAGGTCTGATCCCCCAGTAACAAACTCTGTAACAAAATTCAGTTCGTGAATGTTTAATCCAATTACGGTCGGTTGGATTTTGTTTAAAACTCAGGATCAGCAGAACTGATGTTTTGGTGCTGACAATTCTCCCTTTATATTTGAAGTTCTCTAGATATGCCACTTCTGGATTGTTCCCAGTGATGATTTATGTCATGAAAGAAAATATAAGGCCAGAGTTGGCTCATGAATATTAAACCAACAGAAGAAGTCTTATTTATAGTTAGTTATAACTTTAACAAGGCAGTATGCAACAGCAATATCCTGTGTGGCCCACTACCATGGTGGTAAAGAGGTGGGAAGGTCTTCAATAGTTCCCTTCAGTATCCAGCAGTTTTATGTTCGTCTACCCCCACCGATGGTTTATAAAGAAACGAAATAGA
>NC_089793.1:2767823-2780323 GCF_040412425.1 Macrobrachium rosenbergii | reverse complement strand
CAGGAAGAGAGTAGCAAAGCTTTGCAATGTCAAGAAAAGGAAAGGATTACTGATTTCCTAAGATTAAATGTGGGAAGATGTAGCCTGGTTGGCGTAACGAGGCAGCCTCAACGAGGTTCAGTAAAACCCTAAATTAAAAAAAAAAAATTGATGGATTTGTCTCATTCTGGCCTTTCACTGTATTATTATTATTATTATTATTTATTATTATTATTATTATTATTATTATTATTGCTAAGACATTCACAATCTCGTGAAAAACAATCAAACAATCCGTGTAATAAAAATCCACAATTATATAGTAAATATATTACTATGTAAAATAAACAAAGACATTTGAACACATGAACTGTATAATTGTGGATTTTTATTACACTATTATTATTATTATTATTATTATTATTATTATTATTATTATTATTATTATTATTATTATTCTCTTATTATTATTATTATTATTATTATTATAATCTATTATTATCTCTCTCTCTATCTCTCTCTCTCAATTATGTTAACATCCTCTGCTCTATTTCATCTCACAAAGGCAGAGCTGAAACTCGTATTGTACCCACGAGGGAACATAATGGTTCCACTCGCTATTGTCCAGATTGAAATGCATTAGTTGAACAAATGTATTATAATACATTAGTTGAAAAGATGTATAACAGAATAGCTCGTATAGTAGCGTCATAGACCTCCGAGTCTGAAAACAATCAGTATCGTATAGTGTTAATATTAGGGATTTGTTACAGGTAATCTGTTGTTTAGCTAATTGAAAGTAAGAATAAGGTAATTACTGAGAATATATAGACAGTCTCTATAAAGTTATGTTCCCCGTGAGAATTCATGTTCTTCCAAAGGGACTCGGAAAACTTACCATCTGCCTAAGTTGCTTTTAATGTGAAGAGTTGCAGCATCCCCGCCTTGGCTTTCCCAGTGGCGAAGAAGTATGTATGACAAATGAGGAGTTGTTATTATTATTATTATTATTATTATTATTATTATTATTGTTGTTGTTGTTGTTATTATTATTGAACCTAACCATTTTGTTGTCGATATCACAACAATTTTATATATATAATATATATATATATATATATATATATATATATATATATATATATATATATATATATATATATATGTATATATATATGTGAGTGTGTTTGTATGTATGGAGGTATTTTTGTACAGTACCACGTAACTTCTCCTTATTTGGAGGAAGAAGCTCCAAAAATAAAGTAGTTTTCTTGTTCCCAGCAATTCTCTATGGAAGGGACTGCTAACACTATGCATAAATGCATAAATATTTACAAGGCGACCTGAATGTATAACTGAAAAATACACTATAACCTAGTGTATGATATACATAAATCTCGTCATACTTTGACTAATATACTGATGGATCTGCATACTTGCTTACGACAGAGAGCCTCTGATCTATAAATAAGTTACAAATAGGTTAATGCACTCATTTGCTTTTGGACGAATGTCGTACACATCTTAACTGTTCATCTAAAAGTTTAGTATGTTTGTATGTATAACCTCTAATTGCTTTCTATTATTCTTGAACCCACACAGAGGGACTTGATAAAGGTGCCGTATAATATCCGTTTCAGGATTGATATGATTTGTCTTTGTTTAATGTTTTTGTCTTTTTTTTTTTGTACTCGTAAAAGTCGAGTGGTTAACGTGCTAAAGATATCAGAACCAGCTGGCGTGTAACACAAGTACTAGCCAGCCAGCTGTCACAGATATTGCTGTTTGCAGCCATGATTTTAATCGCCATCTGTCATTGGGTCAGTGAGCATTTTGCATGGCTGGTCATGACTTCCGATTCATAATCGTGATTCAGTAATTGTTATATTTCAGTAATTGTTTCTTCTTTGTCACTTGTAAATTCTATTTCACTATTAATTATTCTATTATTTATTATTATTATTATTATTATTATTATTATTATTATTATTATTATTATTATTCATACAAATCTCATAACAGCACGAGTTACTAAAATGGATTATTCCGTCATGAATATTATTATTATTATTATTATTATTATTATTATTATTATTATTATTCATAAAAGTCTCATAATAGCATGAGTCACTAAGATGGTGGATTTCTTCATTATTATTATTATTATTATTATTATTATTATTATTATTATTATTATTATTATTATTCATACAAATCTCATAATAGCTCGAGTCATTAAAATGGTGGATTTCTGCACCATTATTATTATTATTATTATTAAACGTTATTTTATTATTATTATTATTATTAGAAACGTGTTTATTATTAAATTGCTGTTCATGTCGTGTTCTTGACGCGTTTTTGCACCCGTGTAGTGTTTCAGGGACCGCCCTATCCGGTTACCGATTAAAACATTGCATAAGAACAGATTGAATACTTTTGCAGAGATAGAGAGAGAGAGAGATAGATCTTGTGCAACTTGTCGATAGGCAAAGTGTGTGTATATATATATACATATATATATATATATATATATATATATATATATATATATATATATATATATATATATATACATATATATATATACATATATATATATAATATAAATATATATATACATCGTATATATATATATATATATATGTAGATATTTGTGTGTATGTATGTGTATTGTGTCTGACTGAATATAGCTGTATAAAATTATGGTTTGTTTATTAGGCTTTATACATATCCATTGTCCATGGGAACTTTCTGTCTTGTAGTGTTCGGTGTTCAGACTGATACATAAAATCTTTACTGTTAACCAAGCGAAGGACAGTACTAAAATCAGCTAATAAAAATCTGGTTGCATTCAAAGTCAAGGTTATTTTTGATGCAGCAAATAGAAAATTGGCCGAACCTTCCTGTAGACAAAAATAACCTCAAAAGGATTAGAACTGCTATGTAATATTTGCAGGTTACGTTTATGACCATCCTCCTGAACAAGCACAGTTATTATACAAAATCTGCTGGTCAGTTTTTGCCAGATAAGTGTGTAATTATAATAACCACAATGCCCTCTTAACTTCTCGAATTCTTCACTCTTTTTGGACTGAGGGCATTGTGGTTATCACAGTTATATTGGCACTATGTTATATAAATTCCACTAATCTTGAAAAAAATGCTTTATAGAGAAGAAAATCAATGGTAGTCACTTTATTTAGGAAAAATTACACAATTCATCTTGACAAAAAAATAAAGGGAAACAGTCTGGATTTTCTTTAACACAATCTACCTAAGTTGTCTAACAATTTTTTTTTGCTTAATTTCCCTTGGGAGGAGAGCAGATTTGGTGAAAAGTGGCCCAGGATAAGTATAAGGAACAGGGAATGGCAACCAAAATCAGTTTTGTCCCAAAATCGTGTTTTCTGCTTTGCATTGACGATTTAGTTTACTGTTTTGTATCATTAATTAAATCCAGATATGAATGGTACTTGCTTGTTAAACCAAAGATAAGTCATTTTAAGCAGTTTGATTTAGATCTATATTTGAAATTTCTCTTGGGAATCTTGTGAACTACTTGCTTGATGTCTACTTTCAGCAATTGTTTTGTTTATAGTTCAGCTTACAGCATTTACAGTATATTGAATTTATTCAATTTTTTTTTGTTAGCGCCGGTATGCGCTAATGCCAAAATAAGGTTAATCCTTACTCCAACTTTTGGTAAAATTTGTGACAGTCCCTTATTCAGTTTGTTGTAGAAGTGGTCTAGCATTCAATTCAGGCATGTTAGTATCATTCGACCCAAGACTTGACCACATACTTTTATTCAATTCATGCATGTTAGTATCATTCGGCCCAAGACTTGACCACACACTTTTATTCAGTTGTATCCTTGGGAATATACTGATTTACTGACAGATCCATCGCGCCAGTAAACTCAGAGACCTTTACTTTATCCATGACTAAGATAACTGTCATAATTGGATTCAGAAGCTATCGTTGTCTACCAGAAAGTCTTGGTCGAATTCCAAAGCTGATTTGCTGTCCGGGTTTAGAAACGCCAGCGCTAAGGTGGACCCTGTGTTTAACATTTGAATCACTGGTGATAGGTATAAATATATATATATATATATATATATATATATATAATATATATATATATATATATATATATATATATATATATATAATGATATATATATAAAAAAAAAAAATGAGGTTTTCGCAGGTAACAAATTCCTCGACCAGGAACCGGAGCAGGGAACACTTTCGGTCCCTTGATATCTGAATGCCATCAATCCCATCCATCAATTTTGCTGTCCCCGTACAAAGGTCTCCCCTGCCATATCCCGTATGGTAATGAGAGTGCATCTCGAATTGTGACTAATGTATGACGCTAAGAGAGCCATTAAGGGATCGTGTTTACACTGAAGCCGCCTTCTTTAGCTCCTTCCATTAAATAAGCTTTTAAAGTTGCGTTCTTTGTAGCCTCTCTCTCTCTCTCTCTCTCTCTCTCTCTCTCTCTCTCTCTCTCTCTCTCTCTCTCTCTCTCTCTCTCTCTCTCTCTCTCTCTCTCTCTCTCTCTCTGTCATACGCCAGTCGTTGCTACGACAGTTTAGTTTCTCTCTCTCTCTCTCTCTCTCTCTCTCTCAAATACCAGTCTCTCTCTCTTCTCTCTCTCTCTCTCTCTCTCTCTCAAATACCAGTCATTGTTTCGACAGTTCTAAAATTTTCTTCCATGAGATTTCTTGTTATAATGGACTCTCTCTCTCTCTCTCTCTCTCTCTCTCTCTCTCTCTCTCTCTCTCTCTCTCTCTCTCTCTCTCTCTCTCTCTATGGATGCTCATTTGATATTGATCCGTTTATAGACGGAGGTCTTTCGCGGTTCCTACGCCTGCCTGAGTTATGCTAATGAGGATGTTATCATTGCTTTAATGTGTTTATTGCGGTTGATGTGCCTGGCGTTGATGTGGGGACGTCGTTAAGCCCAGGCCACTTTGACGCGACTTTTCGGAACCCCCTCTCTCTCTCTCTCTCTCTCTCTCTCTCTCTCTTATATCTGTCGTTGTACGTAACGATATTCCCTTCAACACTTTCTCGACAATCTTTTTCTCGTTATATCTAGTAACGACATTCCTAACACTTTCTAACTTTTTCTTGTACTCTAATCTCTCTCTCTCTCTCTCTCTCTCTCTCTCTCTCTCTCTCTCTCTCTCTCTCTCTCTCTCTCACACTTACATCAGTTATATCTGTCATTGTAACGACATTCCCTAACACTTTCGTCACTTTTTCTTGTACTAGTAATCTCTCTCTCTCTCTCTCTCTCTCTCTCTCTCTCTCTCTCTCTCTCTCTCTCTCTCTCTCAGGCGTATTGAAGTAGATTAATATTTCCAGGTTTAGGACTGGAATTCTCATTCCCTTGGATATCGCAGCAAACAAGGTCATATTCCAGGCATAATCCAACTCGCTCTTCAAACCAAAACAAATACACTGGTCGTGAATCCTGCTCTAGGCTGATGATGCCATTTCACAAGACGTTCATGTACCGTACAGGTTGTTTCCATTTTTTTATTTACTTTTGGATTTTTTTTAGAATGTGTTTATTTATTTTTTATAATTTCCGTTTAGTATGTTATTATTAGGAAGAGTTTTATTTACTTTTTATAATTTCCTCAGAGTATATGATTATTAGGAAGAGCTTTCTTTATTTTTTATAATTTCCGCTGAGTATATTATTATTAGGAAGAGCTTTATTTATTTTGTATAAGTTCCTCTGAGGATATTATTATTAGGAAGAGCTTAATTTTCAGGAAATTTGGGTCTGAAAGTGATATAAAAAAAAGTAAACCTGAAAGTAATCAGGAATATTTTTTCATAAATGTTCGTCGAAAATTTGAGAGAAAATGTATTATTATAGGATATCAAACTGAAGACGTAAGCAAGTTGTCTGATAGGCGCCTGAAGATGAATGAAAGATATTGATAATTTTGGGAATAGGATTTTGGGTAATATTTGTGTAAATGACAACTCGTAGTTTAGAATGATAAATTTGTAATAGCAAAAACAGCTGGAACGCCGTCTGGATCAGAATTTATATCAAAACTCATCAACTTTTTAGCTTTCAGAAAAAGAAAACTATTGCACTGGCTTTGTCTGTCTGTCCGCACTTTTTTCTGTCCGCACTTTTTTCTGTCCGCACTTTTTTCTGTCCGCACTTTTTTCTGTCCGCACTTTTCTGTCCGCTGTCAGATCTTAAAAACTACTGAGGCTAGAGGGCTGCAAATTGGTACGTTGATCATCCACCCTCCAATCGTCAAACATACCAAACTGCAGCCCTCTAGCCTCAATAGTTTTTATTTTATTTAAGGTTGAATTTAGCCATGATCGTGCTTCTGGCAACGATATCGGCTAGGCCACCACCGGGCCGTGGTTAAAGTTTCATGCGCCGCGGCTCATACAGCATTATACCAAGACCACCGAAAGATAGATCTGTTTTCGGTGGCCTTGATTATACGATGTACAGAAAAACTCGAGCGCACTTTTTATTTGTTTTATTTTACCCGTACCTCCCCAATCCACTGAATTCCGTTGAAATACTTCAATAACCCTTCGAGTTTCCTTTTTTTTTTTTTTTTTTTTTGAGAGAGAGAGAGAGAGAGAGAGAAAGAAGAGAGAGAGAGAGAGAGACAGATAACGAACAAAAGCAGTACTTAGCATCACCATCATGTTTGGCGGAGCGACAGTCATCACCAAATAAGGAGGGCTGGAAATGAGGAGATTAGATTTAATATGCGAAATGATGGGAGATATTGTTATCAGCATTTGAGTAAATGGAAGCAGTGATAATGAGGTACAATCAGACACAACAGAGATGGAGCGAGTAGAAAGGGGGCACTGGAACCCTTTATAAAAGGGAATTCAGTAAGTCGATTGAAAAGGACCAAGATTTGTTGGAATCTTGGTCACAAATGCTAAGAAAACAAGTAAGAAATGCGCCAAAGTTTCTTAGGCGCAATCGAGGCAAGTCACGTTGTATGACAAATTAGAAATTAGTGTTGTATTCATACTGTGTAATGTTCAACTACGTTAAATAAGTTATTTAGGCAAGGCTAAATTCTTATGACTCGTCAGTTTGTTCGTGAAATAACAAATAAAGGCAGCTCTTGCGCATCTAAGAATTATATAGCTAAATAAAACCACATGAGCCGGAGATTTGCACAGCAAATACGAATTAGAAAAATAAATATAATCTTGAAAGAAAATTCAAATTAAGATGAATGACATTTCCATCCCCGAGTAAACAACCCACAAATATAAATATAAATTTTGTATGAACTTCTACATACATCATCTTAGTGTCGTCTTCCTTTATGCAAATGGGGTAGTGTACACGCTCATACACACACACACACACACACACACACACACACACACACACAAAGAGCCTCGATCACCATGAGAATCGCCGGAGCGAAAGTTTTTGCGAATAAGGGAAATCGTCTGCCGTTTGAGTGATTGATCGAGAAGGAGCAGCTGAATAGGATTGATTTGCGTGTCAGGTGTGAGGTATAGGCGGAGGCAAGGGAAGGGCTCGTTTTAAAAAAAATCATCTTTCGAGTATTTGCGATGCAGATTGGAGGCTTAAAGGACGTGGACCCTGATTGATGTAGTAGGCATCTCAAGGGTCTTTTTGGGGGGGGAATCTGAGAATCATTACTACTTGTCGCTTCCAGCCTTTATACAGATTTTCTCGTCAGGGTTCTGACGCTATACCCCGTAGGGTTGTTAGTGCCGTCAGTGCACCTCATGCGGTGCACTGTAGGCATTACTTAAGGTTCTTTGCAGCGTGCCTTCCTTAGGCCCCTAGCTGCAATCCCTTTCGTTCCTTTTACTGTACCTCCTTTCATATTCTCTTCTTCCACCTTACTTTCCACCCTCTCGTAATAATTGAATCATAGCGTAGCTTCGAGATTTTTCCCCTGTTACACCTTTCAAACCTTTTACTGTCAGTTTCCGTTTCAGCGTTGAATGACCCGATAGGTCCCAGTGCTTGACCTTTGACCTAAATTCTATATTCAATTCAATTCAATTCTAATGCCATAAATTCTATACGAATGTCGTGATCTCAAGGCTCGACCGCTTTGGGTCTTTCTTCTCGCGACTCGCTTCTAAATTGGGGAGTTCTCTGCCATCTTCTACATTTCTTGCTTAATTTAATCTGCTTTTGTAAGATGAGGCGGTTGGTATCGCTCTGCAGGCTGAAATTCCATAACACTCTTTTCTTACAGGACCAGGTTTGTGTCTATATAGAGTTTAAGATGTCCTGGAAGCTTGAGTGGCCCCTTAGCATACATCCGAGTGCTTTGGATTGACAAAGCTCTTTTTCATTTATAAACGTATATACATATGACACATTCATTACCTGTTTACATAATCATAATTAGTCAAAAGCATACCCCTTCCCTTGACAAGTTTTAGACTGAGTTACGGTTATGAATTCTCGTTTTCCGTCTTTGAAACAAGTGTTTCTCATTGGCACATTTGTACATTAGCACATATGCGATCGAAGAATCCTGTCAGATGTAAGCGCACATAACTACACAGCTACGATGGAACGGTGCTTAGGTACAAATCTGGTTTCAGTGACACCCACTCACAATCGCATCCATATATGCATGCGTGCTTTTGACTTGCTTCTGATTTCGGCTTATGCATTCAAACATCAACGCATCCATACACGCATTGGCATATAAGTGGTAGTCAAACGATGTAAATACATACGCGAACATGCTCATCCATACACAAACGCATTTTTAAATGTAACCCCTTTCATGATGTATACAATGCATACATGAATACATTCATGCATCAGCGCATAGCTGTGATTCAAACGGTACTTACGCTCTTTCCAAATAGCCCCGCGTTAGCGATTCGAGCAGTCACGATGATCAGCACACGACGGAAACTATGATTTCCGGCGTGTTCTGGCGTTTCCATCTCTCGGTTCCCGGAACCAGGCCGATTTGCCGTGATTCCCAAGCGACTATTTGTTCGAGGACCGTCATGCTATTTCCAGGCATGCGGCAGAATTTGGGATTTATTTATTCTTTGGTTTTCGTGAAAGAATCCGGTCGGAGTAGGATGAGAAATGACATATGGAAAATGATTAATTGTTGTGATTTATTTAGCCTTTCATTTTACAGGAAAGACGCAAAAAAAAAAAATAAGAACTGAATTAGGAAGAATGACTGATTGCTTTTGTTAAAACGGTAAAATAAGAAGTGAATTAGGAAGAATGATTGATTGCTTTTGTTAAAAGGGTAAAATGAGAACTGAATTAGGAAGAATGATTGATTGCTTTTGTTAAAAGGGTAAAACGAGAACTGAATTAGGAAGAATGATTTACTGCTTTTGTTAAAACGGTAAAATAAGAACTGAATTATGAAGAATGATTGATTGCTTTTGTTAAAAGGGTAAAATGAGAACTGAATTAGGAAGAATGATTGATTGCTTTTGTTAAAGGGGTAAAATAAGAACTGAAGTAGGAAGGATGATTGATTGCTTTTGTTAAAACGGTAAAATAAAAACTGAATTAGGAAGAATGATTGATTGCTTTTGTTAAAATGGTAATATAAGAACTGAATTAGGAAGAATGGTTGATCGCTTTTGTTAAAACGGTAAAATAAGAACTGAATTAGGAAGAATGATTGATTGATTGCTTATGTTAGTGGGTGTGGCATCTAAATGCACCAGGTCTCCAAAGCTGAATAAACCACTCAGAATTTTTTTTTTTTTATAAAAAAATCGACTCAAATTTACGCCTAACCAAACAGCATGCAGGCCAGTCATGCTTACCGACTATTGCTTTTGCAACTTGCATGCTTGATAGTGTAATATTTGAATAATGATAGTAATATTCTTGTATTGTCCAACAGTATAAAAGACATCCTGTTACATACACATTATATATAATATATATATATATATATATATATATATATATATATATATATATATAATATATATGTATATATGTATGTATATTTATTATGTTGTTTTGGTTGGAGGTGGAGTTCTGGGCTTAGGAATGATGAGGCCACGTAAATTTATGATGAAACTTCGTGCAAATAAAATCTTACGATAAGTTTATGGGATCATTTTTGTCTTTTTAAACACGCAAGTGTGTGTTTATGATAAATGCCCGTAAACAACGTGTATATTAATCTTTCATATTTATTAATTTCTTTTGGTTGACTTTTGCGATTTTTTATCAAGGATATATGTTTCTTGGGAACTATTTGACCGTTACATTACTGCTCTGAAATAATTAGTTGGTTGTGCTTCAGAGGGATAACCTTCTCTCTCTCTCTCTCTCTCTCTCTCTCTCTCTCTCTCTCTCTCTCTCTCTCTCTCTCTCTCAAATCGTTTTACATCCTTTTGCAAAGACAGTTTCTGTTGTTTCATGTAATTATTCATGTGTTTGTTTTTGTTTGTTCACTGCGTTTATGTTATGAATCTTCACGATGAATGTACTTTGCGAAAATCAACATTAATCCATATTTAATTTCTAGAGAGTGCATTTATATATATATATATATATATATATATATATATATATATATATATATATATATATATATATATATATATATATATATATATATTTATTTATATATACAATATATGTGTGTGTGAGCTTGTGTATATATATACTTATTTATTAATATTTCATTTACTTTTTTTAATTCATTTATTCACTGGCGGTACTACTGTTCAGTGTGTTCCTGTACCAGAAATGTAGCTTGCCAAGAATGAGCTTCACCATCAAATTAAAAAAAAAAAAAAAAAAAAAAAAAAAATGAAAGCACTTCATAGTGTGCATTTCGCATTTTCCGACCCCAAGCGTTTCATAAATCTTCATAACAAAACCTCTCAAGGTCTTGCACGTGAGTCCGGGGTAGGTAATAGCCAGAAATAAGAGGAACAGATGCGAGTTGTCACGGGATGGCTTTTTTTTTTTTTTTGATGGGGTTATTCTCTCTTCTGTACCTTTCCCAAGGCTATGAATTTCGCTTTGTTGCTAAGGCAGACGAGGAGAAGGGGGCTATGTCTTCGTAGGCGTAAATGGCTTCAGTTTCGCTAGATTAGTATCAGTCTCTCTCTCTCTCTCTCTCTCTCTCTCTCTCTCTCTCTCTCTCTCTCTCGTTTTTTAGTTTGCTGTAAAGGAAACTGTTGTGCCGGCTTTGTCTGTCCATCCGCGCTTTATTCTGTTCCACTTTTTCTGTCCGCAATTTTTTCTGTCAGCACTTTTTCTGTCCGTACTTTTATGTCCGCACTTTTTCTGTCCGCCCTCAGATCTCAAAAACTACTGAGGCTATTGGGCTGCAAATTGGTATGTTGATCATCCACCCTCTAACCATCCAACATACCAAATTGCAGCCCTCTAGCCTCTGTATTTTTTTTATTTTATTTAAGGTTAAAGTTAGCCATACTCGTGCTTCTGGGAACGATATAGGATAGGCCACCACCGGACAGTGGTTAAAGTTTCATGGGTCGCTGGTCATACAGCATTATACCGAGACCACCGAAAGATAGATCTATTTGATTATACTTACAGCTGTAGCGGCTGTACAGAAAGCTCGATTGCGCCGAAGAAACTTAGTCGCATTTTTACTTATATATATATATATATATATATATATATATATATATATATATATATATATTATGCATATATATATATATACTCGTATATATATCTATATATATATATATATAAATTTCCCAAAGTTATTTATGCACACCCTTCACCAAGCTCAGGGAGGTTTTGTTATAATTCTTGCCTGTGAAGCTGCCAAGGGCGCGTGGTGACGTAAGTATGCAATCCCTTGATCTCATCCCTCGTCCTTTGCAGCAGAATTAGAATGATGAACCCACTCTGGCTTCTCACGGCTCATAATTAAGTTCTCTTCTGGGCTCGCAAGTCGAGTTCCCATGGGTAGTAGACCCTTTTACTTGTGCCCAGAGAGGTTTTAAGGTTTAAACCCCTCTTGGTAAACACAACCCCCATGCCCCTCCCCCCGGGGCATTGCTCCCTGTGTATACCCCAACTCCATTCCCCTACTCCCCTATAAGAACAACACAGAGGGTACTTTTTTCATGCATCTATAAATGGAGGTGACACACGTAAAGGTCAAGAGGACAGAATGCCAGTGCCATAGAAAAGGGGCATGTCATAAGGGCACGAAGAGGATCCAATGCCCATCATCCCATGTTGGGGGGGATTGTGTGCGGCCGCTCTGCAGATTAAAGGATATTCTGGAGGGCGTTTTAAAGGACCTACCGAAGGACTCCCCAAAATTGCCTGGTTTTGTTTACATTTGGAATTTGTCTTCATTTAAAGAATATGTAATAGAGGAAATATGTTCGTGCATTTTATATTGTGCCCTTTGAGATAATGATGATGATAATGTGAGGATGTTGCGTGTCGGATTATTATATTTGAAGTAGTGTATGTTAGTGTTTGTTTGTAAGTT
>NC_089793.1:2735323-2762823 GCF_040412425.1 Macrobrachium rosenbergii | reverse complement strand
AAAAATGCTGTAATGTTGATGGTGTAAAAGAATGTCTCTCTGAGAGAGAGAGAGAGAGAGAGAGAGAGACTGTGCAGAGACACTCGAGTGCCACAGTACCAACATTATCCCTAGCCGACTCCGTTCTCAAGGACAAGCTGAGTCACCGACTGAGCCATACAAAACACTCCACCTCCTCCTCCTCCTCCTCCTCCTCCTAATCCCTCACTCCTCTACCCTACTCTTTCTGTCTTTCTCGTAGCTCAACACCGAACACATGCGTACATACGCACATACTCATGTAGCCATGGCGAAACCCACGCTCAATCCCCACCTATCACTAGACAAGCCTCGGCAACCCTGAAATCTTCCACTTTACCAACTCTGGCTGTTACGGTCGGGAAAGCGTGGAAACCACGTCGGCCTCCTCAGAGGAATAAGAACCCAGGTTTGCATAAGGCCACCTCAAACCTATGACAAGAAGTGGGTTTGGATGTTTTAAAAATTCGTTCCCAGAGCTGGTGGTCAATTGCTTTGCCTCAGATTGAAATAACAACAGAGTTGATTTGGGGTTCCACTAAAAGTCTTTCTTGATTAGCAGGTTAATTTTCATCACTTGTCAGAAAGCGAACTGAGAAGGGCAGATATCCTAAACGTTTTACATTCCCTTTGTATGGAGAGGGGTCGTTGTTCTTCAGGAACACTCGAGAAGGTCAAAAGTGTCAAATTCTAGACAATGTCTGGAAAAAATGAGACATAACAAATTACATCACCGGGTGAGACTGTGTCATGGAGTCTAATTGTTTCACTTTTCAAGCATTTAAATAGATATCATTTTCATTTTCTCTAGTTTATTTTATTAGGAATCTGAGTTTTTCTTTTTTTTTTTCTCAAAAAGAACTTGAGTTTCTAATTGATTTTAAACCGGTGTTGTGTCTTATGCAAAACTCCATGTCCGTTTTTGTGTATATATTTAATGTGATTAGTCAATTTAGGAAAATTGAACTTTTATTTTCTCTTTTTAACTTTTCCTATGTCTTTAGTCTTGATTTCAAAACAAAAGAAATTCAGTTTTCTTCTATATAATATTTCATTTAATTAATCGGTTTAGGGGAATGGAACTTATATTTTCTTTCTTTAATTCTTATTATGTCTTGGATCTTGATTTCAAAGCCCCAAAAAATCATTTTTCGTCTATATAATAAATATAATTTGTCAGTTTATGGAATTGGAACTTATATTTTCTTTGATCAACTCTCTTATATCTTAGATTTTTATTTCAAACCTCAAGAAAAATCACAAAAGAAAGTACCAGTTTTTTCATGCTCTCCTAAATTCATGCACTCAAGGTCCCAGGCGATGCGTGGTAATGACCCCTGATTTTTCTCCCTTGGCTAATTATCCCTGACTCATTTCCTCTGCAGTCACATTCTTTGTTAATCTGAGCGTAAAAGGGACTCGGATTTGACATCGACAGATGTCGAATCTAACATCCAAAGTGTGGTCTCCGAGGTGCCACCAGATTGTGATCCACGCTCCAAGATAGTCACTTTTTTAGAAACTGATATCCACGCTGTCACTAAAATGGAGTTTCAGAATGACTTCAATGCGGTATCTGCAAAATTTTCGAAATTGAGATGTGCCACCCTATTGGGCTCGTGAAACACTTAATACACAAGTTACTGCAGTTTCAGAATGATTCTTCAATGCTGTATTTTGCAGTATCTGCAAAATTTTCGAAATTGAGATGTGCCACTTATTGGGCTCGTGAAACGCTAATACACAAGTTACTGCAGTTTCAGAATGATTCTTCAGTGCTTTATTTAGGGGGTCCCCTTTGCAGCATCTGCAAAATTTTCGAGATTTAGATATGCCATTATTGGGCTCGTGAAACACTAATACAGAAGTTACGTGAAGAATGATTCTTCACTTTATTTATCCCATTTGCAGTATTTGCACAAATTTATATATGTTACTGCAGTTTACTGCAGAATTGATTCTTCCATGCTTTATTTAGGGTCCCATTTGCAGTTTTCTGCAAAATCCAAACGCTAATACACAAGGAAAACCCATGCAGTTGTATCAGACCATTTTTCTCAGTTTTGTATTTTTGCAGATACTGCAGTCTTCCATCTTAGGGCAGCACAGTTTGACCTCTCAGAGACTTAATTTGTTGTATCTACTGTACATTGTGACCATGAATTAGATTTCTTTGTGATATCCACATAATTTGTGGTATCTACATTGTGAACCTAAAGATCAATTTGTGATATCCATAGCTTGACCCTTTTTGACCCAGTTTGACCCTGTAGACGAGTCATTTATAGTAATTACAATTTGACCCTAGTTTGACCCCGTAGACGACTAACATATAATGATTACAGTTTGACCCTAGTTTGACCTTGTAGACGACCAACGTATAATAATTACAATTTGACCCTGTTCGACCCTGTAGACGATTGATTTATAGTAAGTACCAATTTGATCCTAAAGAAGATTCAGTATGTCATCAGATCTTCAAGTCCACATTTAAGCATCAAAGAGATTATAAATTCAAATTCTTCCACCGCAATGCAAAGCAGACGCTTATATAAAGTTTCTTCTTCATTATTATTATTTATTATTATTATTATTATTATTATTATTATTATTATTATTATTATTATGACGGAAAAAGTAATAAAAATAAAAAATAGACGTCAGAAAAAGAAAAAAGAAATACCACCGAAAAAGAAATATTATTATTATTATTATTATTATTATTATTATTATTATTGGAGAAACAAATCCACAGTTATGTATGGTTACATACATTTGACCATAACTGTGAATTTGTTTCTCCATTTGAAGACTCATGCTATTATTATTATTATTATTATTATTATTATTATTATTATTATTATTATTATTATTATTATTATATTACATAGCTCCAAGCAAGAGATTGTGCATCGGATTGCCTTTGTTCCCATCCGGTATCAGCTGTCAAGCATGACAACAGCCGCTGGAGTGTGTGCGTCTGTTGGTGTCCGTGTGTCCTTCCGACCCTGTGATCTCTCTCTCCTCCTAAGTGTTTCTTTCTTCTCCTTTTGCTGGTCGCATTCCTCTCTCTCTCTCTCTCTCTCTCTCTCTCTCGTCGACGCCACTTGATCTGCATTACGTTCAACACCTACCCCTTTCAGTCTGCCATTACGTTCAACACAGATCTCTCTCTCTCTCTCTCTCTCTCCTCTCTCTCTCTCTCTGATCTCTCTCTCTCTCTCCCTCTCTCCTCCTCCTCCTCCTCCTCCTCCCTCCTCCTCCTCACACACACAAACACACACACACACACTGAGTAATGGCATCTAAACAGAGAATTTATGAATACAGTCGTATTATCTCTCTCTCTCTCTCTCTCTCTCTCTCTCTCTCTCTCTCTCTCTCTCTCTCTCTCTCTCAGGGCATTGACATCGTAACTGAGAATTTATGAATACAGTTCTAATCTCTCTCTCTCTCTCTCTCTCTCTCTCTCTCTCTCTCTCTCTCTCTCTCTCTCTCTCTCTCTCTTTGGGAGTTTATGAATGCAGTTGTTACTGCAAGCTTTCTCTCTCTCTCTCTCTCTCTCTCTCTCTCTCTCTCTCTCTCTCTCTCTGGGCATGTGTATGTATGTTTGTGTGTGTTAGAGAGAGGGGGGTGAAAGTGAAACTGCTGTGCATTCATTCATAAATTCCCACTCTGAACGCCGTTGCCCAGCTCAGAGAATCACTAAATCTCTTCCTACTCTGACTTCACATAGTTTTAAAGTGATGCCGTCTGCTCAGAAACAAGTAGGAATTTATGAATGCAGTTGTTGTAGCATGCTTCCCCCCCTCCTCCCATACACACAAACCCAAACAGAGAGAGAGAGAGAGAGAGAGAGAGAGAGAGAGAGAGAGAGAGAGAGAGAGAGAGAGAGAGAGAGAGATGAAAAACGTATTCATACGAGGAATACTGGTCCATTGTGATGTCATGTTATTTATTTTTGTTTCTGTTTTAACCATAATCATATATGAGAGTGATACGTCTCTGCTTCTCTTTAAAATAAAATGTCTTAGAAACAGCGTAAACATTGTTAGTTTTCTGTTCATGCTTCTTCGTTTTTGTTTAATTATTCGATAGACTTTGAACCTCACTGTGACCAGTTGAAACTGGTATCAGACCAGTAAGATTCGTTACAAGCTGTGATTTTTTTTTTATGTTTTTTTTTGAAACCTTGCGTTTTATCCGACCATGAGGCTTTGTTTGTTTTTGTATATCTACAAACTTCAGATAGGAAAATTAACTTTGTGTTTCTGTATTCTGTAGTAAACCAGTCGTATGACCATTGTTTATTTATGGGCGCATTTTATTCAGGACAGAACGATAGATGAATTCCGTCTAACGCAGGCTATGATAATATCTCCAGTCGGGTATAATGTATTTGTATGTCATTTCATAACAACATACAGATACGTCATTCCTGACTGGAGATTTTTAACATGAATAAAGAGACGTAACATTCAGTCATATTAAAATGATTTAGATAATTATTATCTTTAAAAGCCGCTGTTAAATTGAAACAGCAAAATATGGTCTTTGGCTAATATCGCATTAGCAGTTGAGCTATTCAACATTTAATGCCAAACTTTGCTGACATAAAGGTCTCGTCCAGAATTACATTTTTCTATATTTGACGAGAGAGAGAGAGAGAGAGAGAGAGAGAGAGAGAGAGAGAGAGAGAGAGAGAGAGAGAGAGAGAGAGGATTTTATTACCTAAAACCGCTCAGAAAATATTGCAGAATCGTAGTTTTATGTTTTTATAACGTAAATCAGCTCGGGAAACGTTGCAGATATGCAGTTCTTCAGGAAATATTTTCCTGCGTCGCTGACTGCGCGTCCGGTTGTTGTACCTCAGTGCGTAAGCCTGATAAGATACATACTACGGTAGTATGAGCTTGTTGATGATGAGTATAATGATGATGACGATGGCGACTGTGATGATTTTTAGTAATCGTCTGATATGGGGTGGAAAAAGCCGGCCGTTCAATCTCAGAGCTTTAGGTCTGCAAGTTGTTTTGGGAAAAGTCTTTTTCGGTCGGATTTTTCACATTTTCGAGTTATTAGTTGGTAAATGTAATTACCTATGCGCGTGACTTCTTTCAAAACTAATGGCAGTACTGGTGAATTTTATTTACCCTGAAATTTGAAATTCCTTCGGTAAATGTCATTGTGTTGGAGAAAGGGCTTGGGTAAATGTCATTCTGTTGGAGAAAGGGCTTGGGTAAATGTCATTGTGTTGGAGAAAGGGCTTGGGTAAATGGCATTCTGTTGTTGGATTCCTGTTGGAGAAAGGGCTTGGGTAAATGTCATTGTGTTGGAGAAAGGGCTTGGGTAAATGGCATTGTGTTGGAGAAAGGGCTTGGGTAAATGGCATTCTGTTGGAGAAAGGGCTTGGGTAAATGTCATTCTGTTGGAGAAAGGGCTTGGGTAAATGGCATTCTGTTGGAGAAAGGGCTTGGGTAAATGGCATTCTGTTGGAGAAAGGGCTTGGGTAAATGGCATTCTGTTGGAGAAAGGGCTTGGGTAAATGGCATTCTGTTGGAGAAGGGTTTGGGTAAATGTCATTCTGTTGAGAAAGGCTTGGAGGTAAATGTCATTCTGTTGGAGAAAGGGCATAGATAAATGTCTTTCTGTTGGAGAAAGGGCTTCGGAAAATGTCATTCTGCTGGAGAAAGGGCTTCTAACTCTCTCTCTCTCTCTCTCTCTCTCTCTCTCTGTATGTGTGTCCAGCTTCGTTGACTGCGGTTATTGTGGTAATGGTTTATAGAACTAAAGTAAAATCCTCTCTCTCTCTCTCTCTCTCTCTCTCTCTCTCTCTCTCTCTCTCTCTCTCTCTCTCTCTTTCAGCTATTCTTGTAGCAATCTACTACACCTGATATTTCCTCCAAAACCAAATCATTTGCATCCGAAATAAATGAATACAAAAACCCATCGCATCTCAGAAGGAATGACTCTGGAGGAAATTGCAAGCGCGCCCGCACATCGCATATCCTGGAATAACTACTATTTACGAAGTCCTTGAGGACGTGACGGCGTGAAAATAAAGAAGGGCTTAATATAATACTCAGGGCGGGATTGTGTGTACCGCCATCTTCGTCTCAGCTGAAGGATGAGAGGGCATCTCCAGGAAGTTGTTGTGTTTTGGTATGTGCGGTTTATTTATACTTTGCTTGCGTGATGGTTGGATGCATGTACGGTATGAATGCTTGTGAGTGTCTGTATTTATGCATGGGTGTATATTATATATATATTATATATATATATATACATATATATATATATATATATATATATATATATATATATAATATATATATAAAATATATATATGTTTATATATATAATGTAAGATGTATTATATACATAAAATATATATATATTATATATATATGTGTATATATATATATATATATGTATGTATGTGTGTGTGTGTGTGTGTAAGGTCTTTTAGTGTGATCGGTTAGCATTTTCGCATACCAAGCAAGAGGTTCCAAGTTCGACCCCTGGCCAAGGACACGCGGATGGGCACTCTGTAAAAAACACATTGAGCCCAAGTTGACGCAAGCGGTGAGATAATATTAGGTAGGTAAACGACTGTGATGGTACAAGCAGGGTAAAAGAAGGGAATCAGAGCTAGCAGCAGCAGAGAGAGAGAGAGAGAGAGAGAGAGAGAGAGAGAAGAGAGATTGCTTTATTATTTCTACGTGTTTACTCTCTTGAAATAACTTGATATTATTATTAATCAGAATGACTTCATCAGAGGGAAGGTATAGGAAACACCACGTCATCCATAAGATCCCCTCCCTTAACGAGGCAGCGAATGATGAGAATCAAAACACGCAACGAGAGAGAGAGAGAGAGAGAGAGAGAGAGAGAGAACGGGATTCCTTGACTCATCATTTTCCGGGAGCGTTTATGCCTCGTTGCCTCCACAAAGGGATTCATCTTGTTCCCTCATTCATCACGTGTGTGACTCATGAGGTGAATAGGCCACAATACACATACGCATACACATACACATACACGCATACCACGAGGCTGCACGGAGAGGAAAGGGAACACGCGGAGGAAAAAACGAGATTGAGGACAATGTTTTATATAATGTATGTATATGTATATATATTATATTTACATTTGTATATACATATGTTTATATGAGTGTGTGTGTGTGTATGGTGTGCTTACGCTCACAAAAACAGTCGTGGCATAAGTTGTACAATAATGATAACGATGGTGACATAAGTTGTTCAATAATGATAGCGATGAAATCATGGTATTATAGACGCAATAATTATGTTCCTGAGGTCAAGGTCAAGAAAGGAAATGACCTTGGCATTGGCCCTTTCTCTATTCCCCAGTTCATTACGGCAAGAAAGCTTTTTTCAGTTTGGTGTGATTAAATGGTAATTATTATTCATAATAGATATATGTTCTACTGAACAAGTTGAACAGTTTGAATATGATTAGTAGGCGTTAAGATGACAGATGAAAAAATAACATTAATATATTAATAATAATTACCATTTCACAATGCAGATAAAATTAATTTCCGAGCTGATTGTCAATTTTTCTGGAAAGATGATAAACGCTTTAATATTTTTAAAAGGGCCTCATTTTTAATGAGAGTGCCTTTTGCTTGGGTCCGTGAAATCAGCTTATGTTTACCCTGTCGAATGGAAAAATAATATTACCGTTCATTGAAACTCTTCTTGCGTAGAATTAATGATTACCATTTTGAAACTGGCCGTTTGTTTCTGATTGGCAATTTCTTATTTTATTTTTGACTTATGATTCAACTTGTATCAAATACTCGTTGATGTATTTATTGATGATTTCTAATATTGATTGCAAAATCTTATCTGTATTTTATGAAAATGACGGTTAAAAATTCAGTTAAGGTAAAGCTAGAGGAGTTAGATATATTTTTCTAGTATATTTTTGAATATTAACCAGAAATAAGCATCTTTGCATACGGGGGATTCTTTGTAGACCAGAAATAAGCATCTTTGCATAAGAGACCAAAATAAGCATCTTTGCATACGGGGGATTCTTTGTAGACCAGAAATAAGCATCTTTGCATACGGGGGATTCTTTGTAGACCAGAAATAAGCATCCTTGCATACGGGGGATTCTTTGTAGACCAGAAATAAGCATCTTTGCATACGGGAGATTCTTTGTAGACCAGAAATAGCATCTTTGCATACAGGATTCTTTGTTAAGCATCTTTGCAAACAGGGAGATTCTTTGTCGAAGAAATAAGAAATGGGATCTTTGTAGACCAGAAATAGGCATCTTTGCATAAGAGGGATTCTTTGTAGATATACAGTTTTAATACAAAAACTAGATCATCGCTTCATAATATTGTGAAGGAAAGCAACGGTGATTCGTTTTGGTAAAGCAGATATTTAACAGATGCGTCATCCTAAGCAACTTGGTGCAAATAGATCAACTCGTCGGTACCTTTGTGAAGGAAAATACTGTGATTCGCTGTAGTAAAGCAAATATTTAAATGATGCGTCATCCCAAGCAACTGTGTGTGTCTGTGTGTGCGTATATGTGTTTGTGTGTGTGTTTGTTGTGTTTCTTTGTAGACATATAATTATAATACAAAAAATATAATTATATGCAAAAATAGATGAACTCGTCATTACATTGTTAAAGCACGGTGATTTGTTTAGTTAAAGGAAATATTTAGCGGATGCGTCATCCTAATCAACTTTGTGTGTGCGTATATTTGTGTGTGTGTGTGTGTTTGTTTCGCTTGTTTGTGGAGCATACAATTATCATACAAAAAATATAATTATATGCAAAAATAGATGAATTCGCCATGACATTGTGAAAGAAAGTACCGCGATTTGTTTGGGTAAAGCAGATATTTAGCCGATGCGTCATCCCAAGCAACTCGGTGCTTGTGTGTGTGTGTGTGCGTGTGTTTGCCTTCCTGATGCTGTAGTGCTGGTTGTGCAAGGGGAGAAGAGCATGTCTGCTTTAGCATTTGCAAATCAAGGTCACTCTTCCACTTGGGCCGTTGAATGCATACAAGCGGCTGCTTGCTTCTTGCTTGCTGGTGCTGACACCGCCCGTTGAGTGACCCTGAATTAGAGACAGACAGGATAAGTGTTCTCTCTCTCTCTCTCTCTCTCTCTCTCTCTCTCTCTCTCTCTCTCTCTCTCTCTCTCTCTCTCTCTCTCTCTCTCTCGCGATCAAGGAAGTAGTGTTGCTATTTGTGGCTTGTATGTTTGGGGTAGGTTTGCAACAAGCTGAGACAGGCGTATACTCTCTCTCTCTCTCTCTCTCTCTCTCTCTCTCTCTTCTCTCTCTCTTATCATTATTATTATTATTAGACATCGAAAAGTTATCAATGTAAATGGTAACAATAATGCTTATAAAAATGAAAATTTTTACGCTAGGGAAAACATTGTAAGCACACAGAAGAATGATCCCAGTATGAAAACTTCATTTTTGGAAGATTAATATGTTGTGTTGTGTTGTGTGTGTGTGTGTGTGAGAGAGAGAGAAGAGAAGAGAGAAAAAAGAAGAGAAAGAGAAAGAGGAATATATTACATAGGAATATGTAACGAGAAACCAGCCCATCCCCGCTACAGTCCAGTTCTCATCACAAAACATGAGTCAACCCGTTCGCTGAAGCTTGACTGAGAGAGAAAACATTCTCTCTGTCAGAGATTTTCAGTTGCAAGGTTATTCATTTGCTGAGAATACTCGTCATTCTTTCTTCATTCTTGCATGAGAATAAATATTATAGCTCAGGAACGGAAGAGGTCTACATTGGCTGCCGTAGAAAAGCCTTGAATATTTTTATACATGGTGGCATTAAATGAGTGTTTCCTGTAGGGGAAGTAGTATCATCAGTGGACCTCATGCGGTGCACTGTAGGCATTACTTAGGGTTCTTTGCAGCGTGCCTTCGGCCCCTAGCTGCAACCCCTTTCATTCCTTTTGCTGTACCTCTGTTCTTATTTTCTTTCTTCCATCATGCTTTCCACCCTTTCCCAAAAATTGTTTCATATTGCAACTGCGAGGTTTTCCCCTGTTACATCCTTTCAAACATTTTACTGTCGATTTCGGTTTCACTGCTGAATGACCTCATAGCCCTAGTGCTTGGCCTCTGGCCAAAATTGCATATTGAATGTTTTTATACTGGGGAGTGGCATTAAATGAACGTTGGTAGTTTTAGCATTCAATAATAAAAAATCATTCTTCGTATTTGCTTTGGATGGTTAAGATAAAACCAACTGTCTAAAACCTATCCTATATCGTTGCCAGATGCATGATTATGGCTAACTTTAACCTGAAATAAAATAAAAACTACTGAGCCTCGAGGGCTGCTATTTGGTATGTTTGATGTTTGGAGGGTGGATGATCAACACATCAATTTGCAGCCCTCTAGCTTCAGGAGTTTTTAAGATCTGTGGGCGGACAGAAAAAAGTGCGGACAGGAAAAGTGTGGACAAAAAAGTGCGGACAGAAAAAAGCGCGAACGGACAGACAAAGCCGGCACGATAGTTTTCTTTTACAGAAAACTAAAAAATTTCAAAAATTGCATACATTTGATTGTCTTATGCACCCAGCTTTAAAACGCAAACGTGCGATTTATCGGAGATAAAAAAATTTTTGCAAACTTTTGAATCGGAAACTTTATAACTTCATTCCAGTCTGCAAAAGTTGCCGGGCGAAGTTAAATTGTGCTTGGATCTATTGATCGGGGTTCATCTATTCAGTGACGTCAATATATCTGTGTTTTTAGTTTTCTGTAAAAGAAAAGTATTGTGCCGGCTTTGTCTGTCCGTCCGCACTTTATTCTGTCCGCACTTTTTCTGTCCGCCCTCAGATCTGAAAGACTACTGAGGCTAGAGGGCTGCAAATTGGTATGTTGATCATCCACCCTCCAATGATCAAACATACATATGTGTGTGTGTTTGTAGGTATGTTTTTATATGTATATAAGCAAATATGTAATTTCCAGGTTTGATCAAAGTTATCCTACCTCGATATTTCTCAATCACTCAGTTAAGTATACATTAGTTTAACCAGACCACTGAGCTGATTAACAACTCTCCTAGGGCTGGCGAAGGATTAGACTTATTTTACGTGGTAAGAACCAATCGGTTATCTAACCTTACGGACCTACAGCTTGTTGTGGAATCGAACCACATTATACCGAGATGAATTTCTGTCTAGAAACAAATTCCTCTTATTCTTCACTGGCCGGTCGGAGATTCGAACTCGCGGCCAACAGAGTGCTAGCTGAGAACGGAACCCACTCTCCCAACGAGGAACTCAATACACTGACGCACTTGGAACATTTTTCGATCCCTTCCAATTCCTTTTCAAAAGAGGCGATCTGACGGATTCATAAATAAGTGAAGGATTTAATCGCTTTTGAGGGATTTTACCCTTCATGACGAATCGCTCTTGATGGGATTAATTACCGGATTTCATTCCCAGGTTATTTGAATTTTGACTTATATTTCAGGCTTCATATTCATGATGGCGAATCATTACGTGTTTTTATCATTATTATTTTTTTTTTTTTGTATTTGGTTTTTCTTGGTTCAAGAGAATTAGGGGAAGATCAGCATTACTTTATTTACTGTAAAGATTTATGAAAGCAAGTCTGACCCTAATTCCATCAAAAAGTTCTTCCCGTAGGGGGCTGGTGCACTGTAGGCATTACTGAAGGTTCTTTGCAGCGTGCCTTCGACTCTTAGCTGCAACCCCTTTCGTTCCTTTTACTGTACCTCCTTTCATATTCTCTTTCTTTCATCTTACTTTCCACCCTCTCCTAACAATTGATTCATAGTACAATTGCTTTGAGGTTTTCCTCCTGTTACGCCTTTCAAGCCTTTTGCTGTCAATTTCCATTTCAGCGCTGAATGACCTCATAGGTCCCAGTGCTTGGTCTTTGGCCTAAATTCTATATTCAGTTAAATCAATTCAACCATCAAGAAGTTCATTCGGCCCTTATCTCACTCAAAGGAAAATCTTAGCAATCCGCTTAGATGATCAACCTGGATTCGACGAATCCCACCTTTAATCTATTACGGAGGCCTCCTTTTACATAAGAGCATGTCTAGAGCACTTTTCTATGCTAATCAGTCAATTTTATCTTAAGATTTTTTAACAGTGTTTTCCTTGCAGAGCGGAAATACAAGTCGATCGACTGAAGGACTTAGAATCCTGACTGTGTGCAAGAGTTCAGTCTTGTTCAGGTTGATTGTAAGGCTGCCTGAGGCTTGAATTACCTTGAAGAACTTGCCTGTAATCTTTTTAATTTAGGTGTTTCAGTCTGTGCACGAAAAGAGTAACCTTGGAATGCTCCAGGCTATGTACATGTACAATTTTGCACACTCATACACACACACACACACACACACACACACATATACATACACATATATATATATATATATATATATATATATATATATATATATATATATATATATATATATATAGAGGAGGAGAGAGAGGGGTCAATTCTCCCTCTTATCTATCTATCTATCTATATATCTATATCTATATTTATAAACATATATATATATAAACATATATATATATATATATATATATATATATATAATATATATATATATATATATATATATATATATATATATATATATATATATATATATATATATATAATATATATAGAAGAAAATTGGACCCTATCTGTCTGTCTGTCTATATATCTATCCTATCTATCTATCTAGCTAGCTAGCGCTATCTGTCTATCTGTTCTACATATCTCCCTTTACAGGCATAGAAAATGACTTCGAGGGAAATCCAATACCGGCTTTTTAGGTCAAGTCCGGGTTAACAAGATAGGAATAAAAAAAAAGGGTCAAACATTTATCCAGCGCCTAATAGGGGAGGAAAAGTCAGGTGTGAGCTTTGAAGAGGATTAAAAAAAAAAATATTCCACCAAATCCCCTAATATTGGCGTGAAAATGATTATAGAGACAGAGAGTAATTAATTGTGTATTATTTCTTGAAATGAAACCTATTCACATGGAACAAGCCCACCAAAGGGGCCACTGACTTGAAATTCTTTAAGCTTCCAAAGAATGTTGGTTTTCAACCTCCCGCCGCAGCAGACCCCACACCGCAGCAGTAACTGATCATGATTACAGAGCCAACGATTTCTTCATCGCCCTGGGAGAGGCGCGAACTCGCGACATCCGAGCGGCACGCCACAACGCTAGCCACCATACCAACGGACCAGTGTAAGGAATAAGATAAGCAAGTAACGAAGGTGGGGAGAACATATAACTGAACAACGAGGATCGCTTAACGAACTGTAATTAAGGAATAACAGAGGCAAGCAACGGGGGCGGGAAGAACATAACCGAATAACACATATCTGGATAATGGAATATCGTAAAAGAAAGGAAAGCGAAGAGGTCAGAGCAAGCGTGATAAATTCGAGGAAATGAAACGGATAAATGAAAAGAGGGGAAGCAGAGGGAAGCAGAAATGAGTTTCCGGGTAAAGTGGGTTGGGAGAGATGCAGTTGCATTAGCAGGCGAAATTCATTTCAGGGAGATTACAGGAAGAATGGAAACAGTGGGATTGATTCCATCAATCAATCGCCGATATTAGGGAAGAAGTTTGGCTTTTGCTGATGAAGTTGATAGATGAAAAATAAAAAAAGGTTATTGAAATAAAAATCTGTAAATAAATTTTATCGTTGATCTTAAAAACTACTAATGCAAATTGATGTTGATCGATTTTTAGTTAACCCTCTGTAAAGAGGTTAAAGTTAGTCATAATCGTGTTTCCAACGATATAGGATAGGCCACCACCGGGCCATTTAAAAATTTCATGTCTGTCAGCGGCTCATGCAGCCACTGAGACCACCGAAGATTATTCTGTGGCCTTGATCACTTTTCCTCGATTGCGCCGCCCTCATTTTGATCTTTTGTAAAATTTTTCTTTTTGTGTATTTTTATAGCAAGCCTTTTTTTATTTACCATTTCAGTGACTTCAAGGCATTTGAATTCATCAGAAGGCTAATGCTGCAATTTTTATTGGTACTTCGTTTTGAATCTTAAATACATCTACCAGTCTACCAATATCATCAAACTATATATAGTACATGTATGTATGCTCATATACAGTATATATGTATGTATATATATATATATATATAAATCATCAACACAATCACGTGTGGAACAGAAATAAATTTCTGACTCGTCGGGGATCGAACCCAGGTCTCTCAGGTGGAAAGCAAGGCGTTTATCCACTTAAAGAAGTTGGAACCTGATGTTACCTGGAGCAAGCTTGCTTGCATACCAGTAATCGTGCGCCTGGACAACGAATTATCCCTTCTGGAATAAGATAGAAATCACAACACACAATCACGTATTGGAACGAAATAAAATTTCTGACTCGGCCGGTCTCTCAGGTGGAAAGCAAGTTTCACTGGACACAAGCTGCCTGAGAGCAACAGCTGCATTACCTGGGCAAATAACTGCTTGCATACCAACTGACCCCAACTTCCCGACTCAGCAATGACCCAATAGACAACATTTCATTCGAATTATCCCTTCTGGTGAATAAGATAGAAATCATCCAACACACAATCACGTGTGGAACAGAAATAAATTTCTGACTCACGTCGGATCGGGCAAGGAACTCTCAGGTGGAAAAGCAAGGGCGTTATCCACTGGGCCACACAAGTCTAAAAACAACTGAACTGCGCCTGGGCAAGAACTGCTTGCATTCGAACTTCCCGACTCAGCAATGACATTTTTATTCATTATCCCTTTTATAGCTAAAAGATATCGCTATTAGAAATAAATTTCTGACTTATTTAGGTCTCTCGGGTGGAAAGCAGTATTTTTCAAAATTATGTTCCACATGATTGTGTGTTGATGATTTCTATCTTAATTTTCAGAGGATAATTCAAATGGAATGTTGTCATTGGGTCATTGCTGAGTCAGGAAGTTGGGAAAACTCGCTGGTATAATGTTAGCTTGCCCGAGGTAATTCGTGCAGTTTTTATCTCTCGGTTCAGTGAACTTCTTTTTAGTCATTCTTTCGAAGTAGTGGATATTAGCAAATGATATGGGTTCGTCCCGACGTGATCAATTTATTTCTGTTCGACGTGATATATGTTCCACACGTGTGATGATTTCTGTCTTATTCACTCAGAGGATATGTATGAAATGTTGTCTGTCATTGCTGAGTCCCGGATTGAAGCGCTGGTATGCAAGTGTATTGCCCAGGTAATTCATGCAGTTGCTCTCAGGTTCCAGCTAGTGTGGCCCAGTGGATGCCCTATGAGACCTGGGTTCATCCCGACGTGAGTCAGAAATTTATTTCTGTTCCACATGTGTGTGTTGATGATTTCTATCTTATTCACTCAGGGATAATTCGAATGAAATGTTGTCTGTGGGTCATTGCTGAGTCGGGAAGTTGGGGAAAACTCGCTGGTATGCAAGCAATTAGCTTGCCCAGGTAATTCCTTGGGTAGTTGCTCTCAGGTTTCCATTCTTTTAGACTTGTGTGGCCCAGTGGATAACTGCCATACTTTCCACCTGAGAGACCTGGGTTTCGATCCGATGAGTCAGAAAATTATATATATATATATATATATATATATATATATATATATATATATATGCATATATATGCCAATATATTAAAATATGTGTATAATGTACGTATATTTTAGATGTCTTGTATATACGTACATTAGTTTATTTTAGTTTGTATACATTAATACAAATTCATTTTGACATCACACACATTTTAGACACGAACCTCCTCATTTTATCATTAAAAATAGTCTCAGTCGTGTTAAGGAAATTAAACGGAAGGGGAGACCTCGTTTTAAAATGATTATTATTTAGAAACAAAAAATGAATTCTTAATTAGCATAATGCGAGGGATCAACGTGAATGGAGGTTCCCCGAATAAGGTCATGACCTTGGAAGGTCCTAAAAAAAAAAAAAAAGAGAGTAGGAGGGAAGAGAAAGCTTCATCTTTTGGAGATAACAGCAGAAGACAGATTTGGACGTTGGTCTTTCTGGGGAGAAAATGGATTATGTCCTTGTTTGATATTGCTGATGTGTTCGTTGTACTTTACTGTACTGGTTCTGAAAAAATAAGTTTTCTGTAGATAAGGAGAATGATCACGTGACAAAGAGAATTAAATATATAAATATTAAGATAAATATTTCTTGAAAGGCGTATACTGTATGTAGATATACAGTATATATGTATATATATATATATATATATATATATATATATATATATATATATATATTTAGAGAGAGAGAGAGAGAGAGAGAGAGAGAGAGAGAGAGAGAGAGAGAGAGAGAAGTTCCGGGGCGTGCGCATGAGGTCACTCATATTCATGATTTGACTCATACTTCTCTTATATGTATGAGATTGTGAGTTACATTAGTTGAGAGAAAGAGAGAGAGAGAGAGAGAGAGGAGATCAATTTACCGAGGTGGAAGAAATGGAAAAAGGAATTATAAAACGATTAACAGCATTCGAAGGACTTTCAACATAAACACATCGAAATACAGAAGGCTATGTAAAATTATGGAAAGTTTCTGGGAGAGAGAGAGAGAGAGAGAGCAGATTCTTCAGAAGTCAATTAGCATAATTCCCCCGTGCACTTAACACATCAAAAATTGATATTAAATACGACCATTTCTACGCGAATAAATAAAAAGGGGAAAAAGATGCAGAGAATGAGGGAAAGGTTGGAGAGATTAGAAGGGAGAGGAAACGATTGGAGAACAATGAAGTGGAATGTAGCGTAGAAAGGAAAACGAAATGAGAGAGGGATTGAAGACACAGAAATGTGAAAGGCTTTTAAGTAGGTAAGGCGGTTAAAAGGACAGATAGTGTCAAAGGTCACGGGGAGTTTTGCAAGAAAAATCTTATATACTCTAAGATAAAGTCTTTGATACTTGAGTAATTTCGTAAGAATTAAACTGCATTATATTATCCTAAATGAATAATGATATAAATAGGTATCTAATATTGGTATTTTGAGTTCTATCAAATATTACAAGAACATTTTGCGTGGATGACTTTGTAACTCATAATTTTTTATAGTGTTTTAGTGTGATAAACTATATACTCTAAGATAAAGTCTTTGATACTTAAGTAATTTCATAAGAATTAAACTGCATTATATTATCCTAAATGAATAGTGATATAAATAGGTATCTATATTGTTATTTTGAGTTCTGTCAAATACTACAAGAATATTTTGCCTGGATGACTTTGTAACTCATAATGTTTGTATAGTGTTTTGGTGTGATATTCTTGTAAATTAATAATAATAATAATAATAATAATAATAATAATGATAGGTATACCTAATATTATAATCTTGATTCGCATTCAAACAGTGCAAGTATATTTAGCGAGGATGACTTTGTAACTCACTGTTATTGTATGGGGTCTGTATCTTGTAGAATCCGCATGGCATCTTTCGGATCGTTTTGTAACCTGTGGGGGTTCTAATGCTTCCTTTCTGTAACCCGTTGTATTTCAAGGCTTCCATCGGATCGTTATGTAATATGTCTGAGGTATGCTTTGTCTGACTCCAGACGTACTGTTTGGGATGATCTTATTGTCTCATTAGAATGCCTGAAGGGATTTTAAAAATTTATTTAATTTATGAAATAATTAACCTATTCTGCTATTAATTATTTACAAGTTTGTTCTTCGTGTATCGAAACTTAAACGGTGTTGAATCTTTATAAAATTTTAAGAATTTTGGAAATCAGGTCTAGGTAAGGAAACCTTTGAAGTCATCGGCGCCTTGAGAGAAAGAAATATGGTTGATTAAGTTACCTAGACTGGTTGTTGAACGCACTTTTGAACACCAGAGGCGGCTGAATAACCTAAAATAGTTATGGAGGAACCTTCGCTTCGTTAACAACAATAATCGTCTTGAAGCGGTGTCCCATAGATGCTTCTTAAAAATATTGAACTCTAAGGTAAACCGACTTGTTTAGTTCTTCATATAAGTTATTTTATAGGAATGTGGAATTCTCCACCTTTTCCGTGTTTCAAGAACCAGTTCACCTGTCAGTTTTGAAAAGTGTGCATACATTCATTTGAGAGGTGTGACATAATCACGATCAAACGAGAGAATTGAATTTCACCTCTCAAGTGGAATTTGAACTCGTGTACTCTGAGTTGCAAGCACACAGGCGGGAATTGATTTTGACTTCGTTGTACATAATGCTGTCGGCTTCATGAACTTTCCTTAGAATGAATTGAAATCAGTTATAGAATTGATTTTGACATTAATGTACGTATATTCCAGTCGGCTTCACGATCTGTACTTGGAAAGACTCGAAATTAGTTTTACTGTAGAAACTAGTTAATCAGTTAAGCTTGATTTGGGCTGTTGTAAGTCACTTGATCTTCGTCCCATCAACAACAACAACAACGACAGTAATAATAATAATAATAATAATAATAATAATAATAATAATAATAATAATAATATTGCCCATTGGGTAAAAAAAAATTCTTTTTTTAATAATGACAATAATTCCCATTCTTAATTTTTTTTTTTTTTTTTTTTTAAGTGTTTCCACTGACTGCCAACAAGAGAACAAAGAGAAGGAGCGTTCATTATTCATTTCTGACACCGAAAGTCTTTCATAGACTTTCCGCGTTTGCCATTTCCGCTGCCTTGAAAGGAGTGGCGAAAAATCTCAGAAGCTGAAGGTAAACTCTGACCTTTGACACGAGACTGAACTTTGACGTTTTGCTTCTTTTATCGGAAAACCTTGACGGTACAAAAGCGTGTCTTTATTTCACCGATCTGAGGTAGTTTCCTCTAGATTATCATTGTCTTTTTAACATCCGAGGCAACGGTTTTATTCTGCATGATTTTGGTTGCATCCAATTCAAGGCCTGTAATCGTAGTTTTTCTGTAATGAGAGGGATTTGACGCTTTCCCTTGTTTTCTCGCCATCACGTGATGTACTCTGCATTTATAATTTGGCAATTTATTTATGAATTTATTTAATTAATATTTTTTCTTTTGTAATAACTGATCTCTTCTTTCTGTATTTCCAGTTACCTTCTGTAATTTCTTTCAGATGAACACCATATTCTTTGTAAGCTCGGATTTCAAGTCAATAACCCTGTAGTAGGCTTGTTCCAAGTGAATAGGGGTTTATCTTCTGAATAATAATAATAATAATAATAATAATAATAATAATAATAATAATAATAACGTCTTCCATATTTTTGGCCTGAGTAGCCATCACTGATTGGAAACTTCAGTTGCCACGTTTGTGCTTTTCCATAAAGACCAAGATGTCAACTGGTAATTATATCATATGATGATAATATTAATTTTCGTACAAAAATAAATCGTTTCCCCGTTCACTGGGGATTATTTCCTGAAAAAACACAAGACAACTCACGGCTTCATTATGGTATTTATGAATATGTGTAATGAATAACTTTTGATGTTCATTTTTCTGTGACTGCCAAAACAGAGGTCCCAAGTTTAAACACCAGTGGACCATGTCGAACCTCACCCCCCCTGGGTCCTGATTCAGCTTGAGGACGAAAATGGGAGTACCTGTTGATGAGGACCATGAAAATAAAGAATATTGAGCATTAAACAGCTTATGCAGTTTATTGTTAATATGATTTAACATGAGGAAAATGTCCAATTGAATAAGCCTAAAAGATAAGTAATGTGCTAAGTAGGATTCCAGGGAATAATTAATTGATTTATTAGGTTATCTGGCATAACATCTACCTGGGCCACTGTCACGGATTCCAGAGAATGAAATACCCGAATGTGAGAGCAGAGAAAAGCAAAATAAAGAGGATTAAGTCATATGAAAATAAGAAATAAATAAGAAAATAGTAATTCACTAAGATAATTCTCCCCCCCCGACCCTAATTTATATAAAGATGGCCTGAAATGCACTTTAGACAAGAAGTCCTTAAGGACGGTCAGCGACTGGTTTCGGGGAAACTCATCAGGTCGGATTTGGGATTTTGTCAGCAGTGTGGGAATTTTAAGAAAACGTCTGTATGGCAAAAGATTTGAATTCTTGCCAAGTTTACATCATGGATACGCATTGTAATGTGAATACTGAAGATTTATATTCTCTATACACATCTGACTGGCTTCTGGGAGAAAGTAACAATGTTATCTCTCTCTCTCTCTCTCTCTCTCTCTCTCTCTCTCTCTCTCTCTCTCTCTCTCTCTCTTATCTCTCTCGTTATGCCAGAATTTCTTCCATTCTTGCTTTGACGCATAACAACTGATATGTCCATATCCCATTATTTTCATCTCATTATAAAGAATATATATATATATATATATATATATATATATATATATATATATATATATATATATATATATATATATATATATATATATATATATATATATATATATATATATATATATATATATATATATATATATATATATATATATATATATATATATATATATATACACACACCTTCCAAGTGGCACAGGACGCTACAAGTATTAACTCTTAAATTTCTCTCAGCAATTACTGCGGCACTCGTAGAGTCATTTAGAGCGCTTCAAAGTTTAAAAGGGATCTCGTAAAAATAACTCTCTCTCTCTCACTCTCTCTCTCTCTCTCTCTCTCTCTCTCTCTCTCTCTCTCTCTCTCTCTCCGGAAGAAAAAAAAAAAGCTTCGGACCGTCTCGCCAGGAATTCGGGGAACAAATCCTTAAGCTCTTAAATGGAGTCATGATGATGATGATGATTAGGAGGGGGAGGGAAGAGGGAGGAGAAGGAGGAGGAAAGAGGAGAGAGGGGCGAAGGAATTACCGGAAATTACTTATCTACAAAATAGACGAGAGATTTTTTTATTATTAAATAAATAAGCGTTAGTGAAGGAGACTCATATTTTGTAAGCAGTTTATTGAGGTAAATGGTTTGATGGTTTTTCTTGTGTTGTGTTGTGTTGTGTGTTGTGTGTGTGTGTGTGTGTGTGTGTGTTCCAAGAAACACAAATTCACTGTGTATAAAAGTTTTGAACAGAGGACCTTCCGCATCATTGAGATCCTCTGCGATATATATATATATATATATATATATATATATATATATATATATATATATATATATATATATTTATATATATATATATATATATATATATATATCTATATAATATATTATATCTCTGATAATATATTACATATTACTGATTTTAGACAAAATTTTTATACGTTCCAATATTAAACAATAAATAACCTGTTGATATCGAATTCAGTATTCTTTGGACTGGCATACCTCCAGGAGAGGTACTGTGTAGTACATAATATTATATGATAAGTCTCAGCAGTATAATTTCTGCTTTATATTTGTATTGCATGCAGTTTCAGGTGCTGCTTCAGTCTTGATGTTAGTAGGCTAGCAATCTCTTCAATTTCAGATTCTGCTAAGATCTGAAAGTTAATAGGGTTCTTTTTATTAACAGTTGGTGCTACGATCTAAAGAAGTGATTTTATGTGATTTATGCAATATCAGTTACTGTTGGTCAGGGGATTTGGAAAATATACGGTTACACATATATATGTATGTTTATATATATGTATATATATAATATATATACACACATTCATAGTACACACATACACACACACACACATATATATATATATATATATATATATATATATATATATATATATATATATATATATATATATATATATATATATATATATATTATATATTATATATATATATATATATATATATATATATATATATATATATATATTTATTGTCCGCAGACTTTCTTTGTCAGTCCAGTGGCTATAAAATACTGTGTCACTCAACTGGGCAATATTACCAACAGTATATTTTCCAAAGGCGCATTAATGACAATGGAAATTGGTTCCAGTAAATTAGGTCAAGAGCAGCCAGCTGTAAAGGTAATAGAATATCTATTTCTAGGTCGCATTCTATAGCTTACGTCAGCTGACGAATGCTCAGACCGAACAGTGATGTTTATTACATTACTCGTTGACGTCACAACGAAAGATCTTATCAGTCCAAGGCTTCAAGTTTTTAGCCTGGCTATTCTAAACCTCTCTGGTTAAATTGGCTAAATTGCTTAGTTGGGAAAATGGGGTTTGCGCATCTAATCTCTTTATTTAAAGAAATTTTTCTTCTCTTAATTCGTCCCCAGTTTGACGAACTGCTCTAAGCCTTTTTTTCTCTCATTCTGAGAAAATAGGCTTCAGAGATCTTGATACTATTGAGAATTCTGATTGGCTCATATTTTCAGGAAATTTGGTTGCAAAATGTGACAGCGAAGACAACTGAAATTTTTACATATTACATAATATAAAAAACTGAGACACTTTGACTGGAAAACTCAAAAACTTAAAAAAAAATAAAAAAAAATTGTCAGCTTTCCCTCCTTAAGTTTCTTGATACATTATTGTGCCTCCATTTCTCTTAGGTATTTGGAGACTTGAATTATATCCATGGGTACTTACGGAAGCTCAGTGTTTAATGATCGGGAATGAAACATGTTCCTAAATTCTCCCAAAGGATTTTAGTTTCTGAAACTTTCATCTCCTAATTCGCGTGGCAAGATCTTGGATGTCCAAATTTTTGCCGTTTCAGGGGAAAAGGGAGTTATAGCTGTACAGCATTTGTCTGAGCGGCGAAAAGCTTTTTAATTTTTGCTTTTAGAAATCTTTTGATTGATTTTTATTGCTTTTGGTGATGTTAATTTTTTTTTAGAAAGAGACGAATGTTTAATAAGATGGTTTTCCAAAAAGTAATGATAGACTATATTGCGATTCACTGATTTTACTTCTTTAGATTTTTAGAATTGCACTAGAGGATATGTTGTTCAAAATTAGTATGAACTTGAATATTTGGATATTATTTAGTGTTCTTAGTAGTATTATTATATATGTAATCAAGTGGAACCTTCCGTTTCTTTAAGAAATATCCTTACAAAAAAACTGAATGCGTTCTGTGTTTGTGAATTTTTCTTATGCACTATCCAAGTGTAAATTTTCTTCTATATTGTTCAAGTAAGTTTTCATATACGTCTGCTGCCTTTTTAAAGCATTCATGAATGCATTCATGTCCGCACTACTATCATAATTAGAAAGTTCGAGGTTTATGAATCAGAATGTAAATTTTAACAAATTAATCGTTTTTGTGAACTAATTTCCAGTTTGATTCACTTTTGGCCTCTAAAACCGCTGGGACTACTGACATTGTTATAATTCAGTCGGTCAGTGGAAGTACATCGAACACCCGCAGATCACTGGTTCGGTGCTTAGTGCAACAGAGGCATACTAGGATTGAACAGAACGAGCCTAAAGCAATCCAGTAAAATTTGGACTTGAACCTGAACCTCTAGTTAGTGGGGCGAGCGCCGTACCCACTGGACCACGATACTTGTAAAATATATAGTTTAAAATATCAGCTTTGGGCTATTGGTTTGAAGGTAGTTATTAAAACATCTTTCCCACTAGCCCATACATACTTGTATATAAGCATATAGTTCAATTTCAGCTTTATACTGCGTTGGTTTGACGGCAATTTTTTAAAAACACCAACCGGTCAATTTTCATAGCAGCAGTAGTAGTAGTAGTAGTAGTAGTAGTAGTAACGGAGGCAAAGGGGAAAGAGAGTGGTAAGCTCTGCAACGGCTCTCCGCCATGCGACTGTGTATTCAGTGGGAGAGCGGCAGCCGTACCAATGTTTGTTCTGCGGCTCCCGCTTCAAAACGACTGATGATGACTGAGAGTGCAAGAAAGAAATTGACAAACACTTCTGTTTGTCCGTGAGCTTTGCCCGACGGGAATTGAATGGATCCGGATGGAAATGGAATCGAGACAACTAGGGAGGAAAAAGAAAAAGAAGAAGAGGAAGAGGAAGAAGAATGAGGGTTTTATTGAAAGCTGCCGGGATAGACTCGGTCGCAATATGGGCTACTTCATTGAGCACGGGAATCGTGTTTGGGGGATTTTTGTGTGTGCGTGCGGTTTTCATATGTCGCTTTTTGAATTTTATTTTTTTTTTCTGTGCTGTTTTTGCACAAACATGCACACATACACTTTTATACAACACCACACATACATACATATATAATATATATATATATAATATATATATATATATATATATATATATATATATATATATATATATATATATATAAATATATGTATTTTATTTTGATATATATATGTGTGTACACGTCATTGGAATAATTTTATATTATTATTGAGTGGTAGATTAACATTCGTTTAAATACAGAGTTATAATTCTACATTCTGTTATGCCTGTAGGGATCTATTTCTGATTATATTTAAATATATATATATTATAATTCTATATTCTATATATATATGTATATATATATATAAATATATATAATATATATATGGATATATTTATATAATATATATATATATATATATATATATATATATATATATATATATATATATATATATATATATATATATATATACATACACATACATATATAAATGATATAAGGAATCGTCCCCAACAAATCCGTAACGGCAGAATGATAAGCGCCATGCGCATCTAAACTCCCATTACCTGAAAGTACGTCCGATTAAGGACTCTTTGTCGCTACCAATCGGCGAATGCCTTTCACGGATGAGGCGCCAAGGTCGTTTTGCGTCGTCTGCATTCCCGTTGCGCCGGCGGGAGCGCTGGAAAGTCGGTGATGATTGCGTCCGTCGTAATATACAAGGAAATTTTTGTCTTTTGTCTACCTTTATACTGTGTAATGTAACAATGCTTTTTCCTGAACGTTTATTGTCTACCTTTCTACTGAATGTTTTTTTTTCCTCGTTTGTTTTATCGCTACTTAGGTATGAGTGTTTGCGTAAAGCTACTGATATTCTTTATTTTCCTGTAAAAAATATTTCCAACAGAATGTTCTATTGTCGAAGGCGAAGTTTGATTCTTTGAGAAAAGCCTCTGATTTTCCTCATTTTCTTATTAGCTCTAAATTAAGTTGCTTGTGTTGCGGCAAACAGGAAATGCCGCATGCTGGATAATGCATTTTTGCATGGAAATGCACATAAGTTTCTCTTTCTTCAACCCCTCCCCACCTCTAACCTTTCCGAATTAAATGTTGTATATACCTAATGTTTGTCGATTTCGGCATTTAAGTATCTGCACAGTGCCCTTGTCATTATTTTTGCCTTTGAAATATTTAAGTTATTTCCTACGAAAACAGTATGCCAGTGACGATTATTCGAGTGGTTTTGTGAGGTAATATACAATACTTTACTTACCGTATTCGATTTTTTTTTTTTTTTTTTTTTTTTTTTTTTTTTTGAAAGGAGCATTACCTTAGCGATGCCTCGGTTAGGAAAACAGACTGCATTATCTTATCAGTTCTCGGTGAAAGGAAACTTCGGTATATACATGCATGCCCGCATGCATATATACTCTCGTGCATTCATGCAAATATGTTTGTAAGCATGTTTGCACTTTCTGCTTGCGCTCCCGTGCTTCTGTTGTTGCCTCCAAATAATTTCACTTTTATACGATCACCCAAGTGGCTCTTGGATTATGTTGGTTCCTGAGTTGAAATTCTCTGTCGGCATTATTTCTGTGCAAGCGCTTATCTTCTGCGTTGGAAATGTGTACGAGGACAAGATTAACAACTCGAAGTAAAGCAAGCGAGTATGCTGCCCTAAAATGGAAGACTGCAGGACCTGCAAAAATACAAAACTGAGAAAAATGGTAGATACTCCCTTGCCGTACTACTGATTTTGTAGATGCTGCAAATGGGATCCCCTAGATACTCATGGAAAGCATTGAAGAACTATTCTGAAACTCCAGTAACTTGTGTATTAGTGTTTCACGAGCCAAATAGGGGGCATATCTCAATTTCGAAAATTTGCAGATACTGCAAATGGGACCCCCTAAATACTCGTGGAAAGCATTGAAGAATCATTCTGAAACTGCAGTGACTTGTCTTAGTTTTTCACGAGCCAAATAGGGGGCATATCTCAATTTCGAAAATTTTGCAGATACTGCAAATGGGACCCCCTAAATACTCGTGGAAAGCATTGAAGAATCATTCTGAAACTGCAGTAACTTGTGTATTAGTTTTTCACGAGCCCAATAGGTAGCAAATCTCAATTTCGAAAATTTTGCAGATACTGCAAATGGGACCCCCCTAAATACTCGTGGAAAGCATTGAAGAATCATTCTGAAACTGCAGTAACTTGTGTATTAGTGTTTCACGAGCCCAATAGGTAGCAAATCTCAATTTCGAGAATTTTGCAGATGCTGCAAATGGGCCCCGCTAAATAAAGCATTGAAAAATCATTCTGAAACTGCAGTAACTTGCGTATTAGTGTTTCACGAGCCAAATAGGTAGCAAATCTCAAATTCGAAAATTTTGCAGATACTGGAGCTTTCCACTTTAAGGCAGTATGGAAGGAGGAGAATAATTTCTCTTTTCCTTTCCACGTCTCCAAATCGTTTTGTTGATCCCCAGGTAATGGTCGACTGAGTTCGGATTTCTCGGGAAATTCGGACGGGATCTCACAAATAAGATCTTTAGTTTCTGAAGAAGATATGGAAGATGTTTGCACGTTATATTTGACCAATAACTCACTCTCCCTCCTGCAGCAGGTTCTCTCTCTCTCTCTCTCTCTCTCTCTCTCTCTCTCTCTCTCTCTCTCTTTTTATTTATTTTTATTTATATTTCTCTTTATCTTTCTCTGTATCTATTAATTTATTGCTCTCTCTCTCTCTCTCTCTCTCTCTCTCTCTCTCTCTCTCTCTCTCTCTCTCTCTCTCTCTCTTTTTATCTATTTTTATTTATATTTCTCTGTCTTTCTCTCTATTAATTTATCTCTCTCTCTCTCTCTCTCTCTCTCTCTCTCTCTCTCTCTCTCTGACTTGTTCCGTAGATATAGGGCGTTAATGGAAAGTGGTGGTAATTGGGGAGTAAATATAATCGAGATGTAATTACGGAAATTTTGAAATAATTCGGGCGTTTAAAGGCGGCTATTTCCCGTTCCTGAATATCTGTTGGGGATTTTTTTTTTTGCGTTTGTTAGAACTCAGTAACTTTATATTATTTAGTGGTAAGTAAGCCTTATGCCAGCATAGGTTCTTCATCTTAAATGACAGAGGAATTTTAGTGAATTTTTGTCGACGTGTGAGGAATGGATCAAGGGATAATCGCCTTGATTTTTAGAGAGTTATTAACGGAAAATTATGCTATCCAACCTATACAGATTACAGATAGTTTTTCCAACCTTTAACTTAGCTTTTGGCAGAAGTTTGGGCTTAGGGTATTCCCTGGTCATTCATCGAATGGCAGTTGGAGGTAATTCACAGTTAAAGGTGAGTCGTAATGCTCTGAATAATCCATGGAAATGGAATGGATG